>NW_007795940.1:0-1436 GCF_000696425.1 Galeopterus variegatus | reverse complement strand
ACACACACACACACACACAATGATAGGAGTACATCAAAGAGACACAGGAGCCAAATGAAAGAGCTCCAATGGCCAAAGGAATTATAACTCCATATTGATATAAATTATTGAATAAATAAATGGAGAGAAGACAAATTTCTCATGCAGAAAAAATGTAAATAACTTATATAGATACTCCCCCTTCAAAGAGGTAGAGCATAATTCCCCACTCCTAAAGCGTGGGGTGCACCTGGTGACTGTCTTGCAAATAGTACAATATGGAAAGGGGAGGAAAAGCTTATCTTTACAGTGAAGAAGGCTGACAAACACTATCCCAGCCAGGTAATCAAGTGTAAAGTCAGCAGTGATAGGTCATGTTGATAGTAGTATATATCCCTGATATGATGTGGAGAAGGGCACTTTACCTCTGTGGTCTTCCTTCCCAAAACCCATAACCACAGTCTAATAAAGATAAAAACATCAGAACAATCGTAGTTGAGGAACACACTACAAAATACTTAATCAGTACTTTTCAAAAGGGTCAAAGTCCTCAATAACAAGAAAAGTCTAAAAAACTGTCACAGCCAAGGATAGCCTAAGGAAATATGATGATTAAATGTAATGTATTGTCCTGGATCAGACAAAGACTATAAGGTAAAAACTAAGAAAATCTCACCAAAGTACAGACTTTAGTTAATAAACATGTATCAATATTGGTTCATTAATTTTGACCAATATGCCATCCTCATATAAGATGTTAATAAGGGAAACTGTAGAAGGGAGTATATGGGAACTATTTCTACCATCTTCACAATTTTTATTTAAATCTATAACTAGCCTAAAATCTAAAGTTTATTTTTTTAAAAGTAATTAGTTATTTCAACCAGTCACTCTGCTCATGAGACAGGCAGGATGGAAAACTCCTGAACTCAGAGTCAACACCAAGGTGTGATGTCAAGAACCGTTCTTGGCAGAAAGAACACTCAACTACAGATCCTGACTGTGTCACACAGCATATGGCTTTGGGACCTGGCTCAGTATCTTAAGTTTTAAAGTCGAATAGATGATCTGTAAGGTCCAGCCCTAAAATTTTGGCATTTTTATCAGAGCTGAATTCGAAGTCTTCGAATTCAGACTTTTTGGATGAAATACTACCTACATACTTTTTTGGGAAAAGTCTTTAGATCTCCTTTAATCTCAGTTTTTGTCAGCTTTAAAATAAACCACCTTTAAAGGTGTTTCTGGCTCTAAAAGTCTTTAGCAACCAGGTTTCACTGATGGTCCTTTCAACTTCAAGATCACTTTAGCAACCTGAGCCACCTCATACAACTACCAGTTATTTGAGGCCATAATTTAGACTGAAAGTTTCATGAGACCAGAAGCAATTCCATTTTTCTCACAGTGGTTTCCCTAGGGCCTAGGATAGTACTTGGCACTTGATGGACACTGAGTTAGTA
>NW_007795939.1:0-1436 GCF_000696425.1 Galeopterus variegatus | reverse complement strand
AAAAAAAAAAAAAAAAACCCCATCAAACTTAAAATAATTCCAGTCTTTACAGAAAGTAACACTCATTGGAGAATAAAGTCCATAAATAATTGAGATGGCTGATGGAACAAATAGCTGAAGGAGAAACAGACACATTCAGTATGAGTCTCAAGCTGCTCTTCGTCCATCAGTGACATTTACGTCTAAGTACATCACAGGCATTTGGAAACAATGAATGTCATGGAGGTGTTAAGTTCAAAGACATTAAAAGTAATCTACTCCCTTAGAAATAAAACACCTAACCTAAACCATGCTCAGTGAGACAGAAATAGCTTCTGTAGTTCTCACTGCTCTTTAATTTCTATTTCTACCATTTCATTATTCATCATTTCTATGCAGTTCACTTTGTCTGTTTATTTAAAATGTGATTCCAGACGACAGGCAACAGTCCCAGTGTTCTGTCTTGCACAGCCCTTTCCGCCCTGAGAAACAGAAATTATATAACTTGTTTTCAATTACGCAGACTGGGGAGGATTCACATGTTCAGTTTGGTGAGCTTCCAGGAAATAATTTAAAAGTGTTTATCTGAAGCTTATCCAGACTTTCTTGATCTAGAAGTTAGACAGAAAACCCAGCAGAGAGTTGAAAGAAACCGGGCTCTGAAGAGAGGCAACTCTAAGTGCTGATCTCAGCCAGGACGACGCTGAGCTGTGATACCCCCAGTATTTGCACCTTGGAAAGTGAAAGACACAGTTCTAGGACTGATGTGATTTAGAAACTCCATTCATATTAATGTTTGCTACCATGTACTGTTGTTTATTGTTCTGGTTACTTTTGCTGTGTAACCAACTACCCCAAGGTGTCATGGTATAAACCATTTTACAGTCATACATCACTTAACAACAGGGATACATTCTGAGAAATGTGTCATTAAGGGATTTTGTCATTGTGCAAACATCATGGAATGTACACATCTAGGCTAGACTTTTATACAACTGGCAGTGCAGCAGGTTTGTTTACACCAGCATCACAACAAACATGTGAGTCATGTGTTACGCTGTTACAGCACATCAGCTATGACAACACTAGGAATTTTTCAGCTCTATTCCGTTATAATCTAATGGGACCACCATCAAATATGTGAAATGTCCTTACATAGTGCATGACTGTATTTTGCTCATGATTTTGTGGGTCAGAAGTGTGGAAAGGGCTCAGCTGAGTGAGTCTTGCTGGTTGCAGTCAGATGTTGACCATCGATGAATGCTTTACTGAGCTGGATTTCCAAGTTGCTCCACTCATGTGGTTGGCAGTTTATGTGACCTGTCTGCTGGGAGCCCCACCGGGCTTGTTATCTGGAGTATCTACATGTGGCCTCCCCATCCCGGTGATGTTAGGTTAGTCAGACTTCTGACATGGGAGCTGACTCCTCCCAGAGCAAGCATTCCACGAGAACCGGG
>NW_007795938.1:0-1436 GCF_000696425.1 Galeopterus variegatus | reverse complement strand
TCAGGAATAGAAATGAGATCATCCCTGAAAGACCTGTGGAGGAGCCTCTTGTCTAATGTAGTAAATCTCTGTGACATGCAGGGAGACTTACAACATATTTGAGAATGTTTTACTAGCAGAAATGCCAGCTGGGACAAAGGGTTAGAGAGAGGACAAAATGAAAAAAGGATGCTGGGCTGTCAAATTCTAAAGGAAAAAGACTGACAAAACTATTCAGCTGCAAACACAAAATCTTTTATGAAAAAGGAAGGATGACACAGAGGGTGGAATCTCAGGCCTTGAGGGAAGAACCTCAGGAGCAAAGGGCAGAGTCTCAAGCAACAGAAGATTATTTCCAGGCCTTGAAAACTACTGGAATTTGCCCTGCTGGATTTCAGAATTGCTTTGGACTAGTGACTCCCTTTGTCCTTCTGTTTTTTCCTATTTTGGATGGCAATGTCTATGACTGCTATTCTATGCCTGTCTCACCATTGCATTTTGGAAGAAGATAACTTGTTTCCTAATTTCAAAGATCCACAGAAGAGGAAAAATTTTGCCCCATAATGAATCACACCCAGATTTTCACTCATACTTTATTTACATGATTTTAGATTATAAGATTTGAGACTTTTGAGTTGACGTTATTTAGATGAGAATTTGGACAAGAGTTGATGTTGTAATGGGTCCAGACTTTTGGGGATTTGGGGATAAGAAGAATGTATTTTGCATGCGGGATTGATGTGAATTTTGGGGAGTAGGGGAGCACACAGGGCAGACTGTGGTAGGCTGAATAATGCCCACCAAAGATATCCTGGTATGACTCCTTGTAACCTGTAAATTTTTTTAAGGATCAAGAAGAATAAAGCAAGTAACAGTTTGTCTACGGGAAATGTTTTTTGTTGTTCCTTTCTCCAGAGTAGATATGTTAGTAGAATATGGTCTCTTTGGGATTAGGTGTTGTATATTTTATCTGTTCTTTAGAAATTTTTAGCACAATTCTAGGAACTTACTGAATTCCCCCAAGTGATGTTCTGGTTGAGTGTTAGCTTTCTGAATTTCACTGAAAACAACCACAACAAATCTCCTACACAAAGTCTTCATAAAGCTCTGGATATTTAATAGTATGTTACAAACATATTTTTTGGCCTTTGTCTTATCATTGTATGTTATGTTGTCCTTTTCCTTCAGATGCAAGGCTGGCTCTGAAAAAATATATTGCAAAGGTCTCTTTTACCATTACTGACACAGAAAAGGGACCAGGGAAGCTCCTTAAGGAAGACAAGGTACTGTATTGTAATTCTTGCTTATTCTGAAGTCTTTTGAGAATTTCGTCCTACATCTGAATTTCTACACTAATGCTCTGGAGGTGGGGGTGGTACATAACTGTTCCTCTTTTTCCTCCTTCCTTTCCTTTCTCCCTTCCTTTCTTCCTTCCATCTCTCTTTCCTCCCTTCCTC
>NW_007795937.1:0-1436 GCF_000696425.1 Galeopterus variegatus | reverse complement strand
TGTCTTCTCTTAAGGCCTTCAGCTGATTGGCTGAGGCCCACCCACATTTTGGAGGGTGATCTGCTTAACTCAAAGTTTACTGATTAAAGTGTTAATAACACCTTAAAAATATCTTCACAGCAATATCTAGACTGGAGCTTGACCAAAAGCTGGATATTATGGCCTAGCCAAATTGACACATAAAATGAATCATCACAGTCTCTAAGGTTCTTAGGATTTTATGGTTCAAATTAGGGATTTTCTGCAAGAGAACTTAAGCTCTGTTGTTTTCAGGTTGAGAAGCTGGCTGAGGCTTTCCCATACATCCTGGGGTACTCCAGGGTTTCCCCAGAGGTGTAGTAGGACAGAAATGTCCTGAGTGATCTCCAACTCTTCTGTGTTCCCGAGTGACAGAGGAGGGTTTTGAGCTTTGCCTCTTACTGCCAAAGGGCAGCCTGGTTAGCATCTGTTAAAGTGATGTTCAAGGATGCAATGAATCTAGACAGGAAGAGCTGGAGAAAAGGTGATCTGGGTGGAGGGCCAGGGTGGGTGAAAGCTGAGTGGTGAGAAACTGTTGGCGTGGGTGGGGGGAGCCAGTCCTGGGAGCCTGGGGTGAGAGGAGAGGCAGTGCAAGGCTCTTCTGTTGCATCTGGGGGGGCAGCCTAGAGCCCTTGGGGTGCCAATAGATGTGATCATAGAGATGGTGATCTCACCTGGTCCAGGTAAGTCAGAGGCTGGTGAGGGGCAAATGTAGGGCTCCCCACCTCCCAGCCAGGTATTCCAAGGCCCCAGGCTCTCAGTGGTGCCCACAAAGGATAGGAGGACAAAATTGCCAGGGTGGAAAGAGAATGGGCTTTGCTGAGGGGGTTCCGATTGTGACTTCTCTGCTTGCTGGCTGCCTCGCATCTCAGCCAGCCTCCTCTCTGCACAGGGGGATAACAGCAGCACCAGCCCACCCAACAGGGTTGGGGTAAATTAATACAGATGCTCCTCAACTGATGATGGGATTACATCCCTATGAACCCATCATAAAGGTGAAAATATCATATGTTGACAATATTGTAAATCGAAAATGCATTCAATACACCTAACCAACCAGATGTCAACCTACCAAGTGCTCAGAACACTTCTGTTAGCCTACAGTTGGGCAAAATCATCTAAGGCAAAGCCTGTCTTATAACAAAGCATTAAATATCTCATGAACTTTTTGAATATTGTACCGAAAGTGAAAAACAGAATGTTCATGAGGTACAATCATAAAGTCGATGTAGTTTCAATTTGCATTTTCCTGAATACTAGTGATGTTGAACATTTTTCCATGTACCTGTTGGCCATTTGTATGTCTCTTTGAAAAATGTCTATTCAGCTCCTATGCCCATTTTTTTAATTGGATTATTTGTTTTTTTACTGTGTAATTGCTTGAGTTCCTTGTATATTACAGATATTAATCCCTTGTC
>NW_007795936.1:0-1436 GCF_000696425.1 Galeopterus variegatus | reverse complement strand
AGATAGATAGATAGATAGATAGATAGATAGATAGATAGATAGACAGACAGACAGACAGACAAGATAGATAGATAGATAATCCAGGAGATCAATAGAGGGTCCTGGAAAAGTATGTAGCAGAATATTGATCAGTGCATGTGAAGAAACTATCCAAGGAAGGGCAAAGAAACAAACAAAAATTATTAGGGTAAATTGTACTAGTAAATCTCATGTCTCATAGGACATTGGGTAAAGTAATGAGAAGGGTCTTGCCTCAGTATGGGGAATAGTTCACCCTAGGCTACGCACTACTCTCCCCTCACCTAACAAATCTTTAAAGTAAGAACTAAAATGATCAAACATTTTTTATCCAGTTAACTACGTACCAGGACAAAGTTCAAAATTATTTGTAAGAAAATACACATATCCAGTACTCAGTAATGTATATATTAGAATGAGCTGACAAGAACAATAATATAATTATGACTGTATTTCATATTTTAAAAAATTTAGGGCAGACCCCGTGGCTCACTCGGGAGAGTGCGGCGCTGGGAGTGCAGTGGTGCTCCCACAGCGGGTTCGGATCCTATATAGGGATGGCCGGTGCGCTCACTGGCTGAGCGTGGTGTGCGTGACGCCAAGCCAAGGGTCGCGATCCCCTTACCAGTCACAAAAAAGGACAAAAAGAAAAAAAAATTTAATGATTCATAAAAGATATAAAAAAGACTCAAATTGACATTCAAGTGATGAAAACTACAACTAGTGAGATGAAAAAATACACTGATGAGTTTAATTGGAGATCAGACATTGCAGAAGAAAATATTAAGGAACTTGCTATAGCATTTTAAAAAAATAAAGCACAAAGAAGAAAAAAGAATTTAAAAATATAAAATTATTACTGAGTTTTGGGACAGCACCAAGCAACTTAATATGCATGTAAATGGTATCCCTGAAGGAGAGAATATAGTAGTGCCAGATGAAATAATTGAATAAAGGCAAAAATTATCAAAATTAGATAGAAAATATAAGCACACAGACCCAAGTAGCACAGTAACACCAAACGCAATATAAACAAAAACAGCAACAAAAAAAAACTATATCATGTACGCATACTCAATTTTTCAAAACCAGTGATAAAGAGAAAATGTTTAAAAAATTTAAAAATATAAAAAACAGAAGACTAAAATAAAGACGACACAGATTTCAGAAACAGTACAGGTGAGAAGACAATGGAGGAGCATTTTTAAAGTTCTGCCAGGAAAATGAAATTCTATACTCAGAGAAAATATCTTTTTAAAAATATGCATGAAATAAAAATGATTCAAACCTGAGAGCAGAAGGAAAGTATCATAAGCAGACCTGCACTACAAGAGATGTTAAAAGAAGATTTTTAGATAGAAAAGTAATCCAGATGGAAATATAGATCAATACAAAAGAATGAAGGGAAAAAATGGTAA
>NW_007795935.1:0-1436 GCF_000696425.1 Galeopterus variegatus | reverse complement strand
AACGGGAAGAGGCAGGAAGCACTCTCCCCTAGAGCCCCACTGAAACCAACCTGGATTTCAGACTCTGAACCTCAGAACTCGGAGAGAATAAATTTCAGTTGTTTTATACAACTGTGTTTGCGGTCATTTGTTACGGCTGCCATACAAAGCTAATGCAGGAACTATAATATGAAAGATGATCATTCTCCTGGCACATTTGCCCACTGCTCTGGAGGCTGGTAAGGAAGACTTTGGAGCTTCAAGCTGCATCCCGAGTCCCTGAACTAGGTTTCCCTCTGACACGCATCTTGCCACTTTTGTGTCTTCTTGCTCCAGCCAATGAGTTGGGGATGCGGTGGCCTAAGGCCAGCGGGCACTCTGACTATGCAACCAAGGGGGTAGCCTTCTGCTCTCCTCACTCCACCCAGGCAGCTCTCAGAGTGAGGCGTGGAGTGGTCACCAGGTCTCTGTGGGTGCAGTGGACATAACAGAGGCCAAACCAGCCACCACAACAAATGACACACCTTTTGTTACAGCAGTTTGCAAACACTGCTCATCCATCATGCCATGTGATCTTCACTACAACCCACTGAGAGGCACAATTGCCCCATTTTACAGATGAGAAAGCCAAGGTAAGAAAGAAATGAGCTCCACCAGGATACACAATTGGTAAATAGCAGATGCCGACTACTCCCTCTTTTTTTTTTACAGGAAGCAGGTGGCCATCAAAAGGACGAATCAGTATTCCCAGCTGTCTGCGCTAGTAGGAAAATGTCTTAGTCCACTCAGGCTGCTGTGACAAAATGCCATAAACTGGGTAGCTTATAAGCAACAGAAATTTATTTCTCAGACTTCTGGAGGCTGGGAAGTTCAAGGTCAAGGTGCTCACAGATTGGGTGTCTAGTGAGGGTCCGTTCTCTGGTTCATAGATAGCACCTTCTCGCTGTGTCCTCACATTGTGGAAGGGTGAGACAGCTCTCTGGGGTCTGTTTTATAAGAGCACTAATCCCATTCATCAGGGCTCTGCCTAATCACCTCCCAAAGGCCCCAGATCCTAATATCATCGCATTGGCAATGAGGTTCCAGCATATGAATTTTGGGAGGACACACCATTCAGACCCTAGCAGAGAATTACTTGTTTACCTATGTTTTCATTTTCTCTATAAAATAAAGTATTAAAATAACTTTAAGAAAGCAAGCATTCGTTATCTTTCTGTGTTATGCTAAGGAATCCAGACCCAGATAAAGTTAAATTATTGTTGCCTCTAAATTGCAGAAGCCAGAATGGAGGATTCTATAATTTTGCATATTTATTCGGTACCTGGTAACCCCTGAGAGCATTATATACAATAAATTCACCAGAGCTGCTTCTCTGTTGTTCGGGGATTTAAAATCCCTATGCTGGGGAACATTTTTGTCAGCATTTCGTACTATCTCCTAAACCGAAAATACACCTC
>NW_007795934.1:0-1436 GCF_000696425.1 Galeopterus variegatus | reverse complement strand
TGGGCCCGAGGTGTGTTTTTACAGTACACTGCTTCCCCACTCTGTCTAGGAGGGAAGAGATTTTGAAGGTATTATTTTGCTTTGAATTAGCTGATCCCATGGAATGTAAAGAGGCTTTCATTCGTCAAAATACATTCAGTGCTAAGTCTTATGGAGGTATCAAGGTAGAAGAACTTGACCCGTGGGGCTAAAAAAGCTTACATATTTGAAAATACCTGCAAGAGATTCTCACTCACTGTGCATATATAATATCCAAATGTCTGCAGATAGGGTGCTAGCAACATATAAATGCCAAAGGAACTAAATGTTTAATAGCACAATGGTCTCAATTCTGAAAGGGTCAAATTCTCTACTATCAAAAGAATTTCTATAGAAGAATCCTATTCATACATAGTGAATTTTTTTTTTAACTTCACATAGGCAATTATTTCTATCTTAACCTTGGATAGAGGAAGTTGGACTAACAGTTAAATGTGCTTGGAATTATGCCTATGATTTTTTTACATCCCCGAGAATTTTCTTATTGAAAGCTCAGTGAACTTCTTAATTTAAAATATAAGAATCAGCTCATGCTCCTTGCCCCTGGTAATCACCAGGGCACCACTATCATCAAAAGTACATTAAGGACCTACCTGTCTGTATCCCTGCTAGAATTTAAATAGTCACAGTCTCTGCCTTCTCAAAATCTGCAACGTAGGATACATTAGATGTATGGATCTCAGCTAGGAGTGATTTTGCCCCCCACCCACCGAGAACATTTGGCAGTGTCTGGTGATATTTTTAATTGTCAAGACTCGGGGCAGGTGCTACTGGAATCTTGTGGGTAGAAACAGAGATGCTATTAAACATCCTACAAGTGTTAAAACACCAAGGTCAAGGATGGGAAATACCACATGTCCTCACTCAAGTGGGAGTTAAAAAGAAAGAAACAAACAAACAAACAAAAATCACAATAATACGTTGAACTTTCAAAAAGGGAGAACAGAACTGTGGTTAGTAGAGGTGGGAAGCAGGGGAGGGAAGAGGTATAGCAAGAAATTGGTTAATGGAGTCAAAGAAGGATTACGTTTTATAATGGTGAATATGCTAATTATCCTGATTTGATCATCACGTATTGTACACAAGTATTGATAGTCAACTCTGTACACCACAAATATGTATAATCAATTATGTTTTGACAAAAATAAAAAATTTACAGGACAGCCCCCACAACAAAGAATTATCTGGTCCAAAATGTCAATAATGCTGAGGTGGAGAAACCTCACATACGTGCTGGCAGATGTACATAAATGGCGAATTGAAAACCAAAACTCAATGACCAGATATACAAATTAAATGATATTGCCTCAACTGTTTCTATTCTATGGTTTGGTTATTTAATAGCTCTATTAACACATGTCCTTGTTTGATAAAAAAAAAAAAAAAAAAAAAAAAAA
>NW_007795933.1:0-1436 GCF_000696425.1 Galeopterus variegatus | reverse complement strand
ACATCTTTGGAACTTAATATCTTATGTATCTTGAGGTTCCCAGTTAATTTTTTTTTTTTTCCTGGTGGCTGATCGGTCCCAGTTAATTAAAATTGGCCACCAATCATGACCTGTCAACCATGTTTCTCAAATGGTGGAGACCAAGAGAAAAACAGCTCCCACTTTGTTATACATCAAGCTTTAGGACATAAATAAGATGAGAGACCAACCATATAGTTCTCCTCTTTAAGACAAATGACACAGAATACCAGAGACAAAGGAAAAACAGATACTAGAATTGCTACACTTAAAACCAATCAGACAAATCCATTTCTCCCATCAATCAGAAGGAGACAGTGCTCTTCACCATCCACCACTCAACTGGATTCCACAGAAAGAAAGAGCAGAAGTCTGACTGATAAGAAAGTCTTGCCCTTTTCTGTCAACTTTCAGGCTCTTGTCTCCTCCATCTGTGGATCCAGAAGAGCAGGTGGCTTCTGGTATCCTGCTCTCAGTGTCATAACTGTAAGGGCCAAAGGAAAAGTTTCTCTTCACCGCTAAAGGTTCATCAGTAAAAATTACTGACAAATTTAGATTAATATGAAGAAAAGGCATAACAGATTTTTATTATTTGACTTTCTGGGAGAAGGCAAAGCACGGGGGAATCACAAGAGAGTAACGTCCCAATTTTCCAGTAGGGTACAGAGCTTATATGCTCTCTCCATAGGAAAAGGGGATTTGGAGGTGTAGGAGTAAACGAGTCTTAGGGAGATACAATGGGCCTGGAGAACATACAATGGCTTGGGACAAAGTCTGTTTGTCCCACAGAGCACACAATGACTGGTAAATGATTATCTTTAAAATACTGAATAGAAGACTGGTCTGTGACAAAAATCAGTCCAGGTGTGTCAACAGGCTCCAGTTTTTCTTCCTGTGATATGAGTTAAATTAATAAATCTCAGGGAAAGGATCAGAGGTCATTGTCTTCTTCTTTGGCAGGTCCAGAGTATAGGCAGATAAGGGTCCAGCTTTATCCTGTCCTTAGAAGAGTGACAGAGAATTGAGAGACAGAAGTGGGGGTGGGAATGTCAGAGAGATCTTGAGGCTGCTTCTTTATTCCAACATGTTAAAGCACATTTTGGGATCACAGCTTTCTGCACTCCAACATCAATGCTAGAGATGTGGAAAACAAGGCATGTGTATAGAGAAAATATAAATATGAATAGATTGGATGTGTGAATGAGAGAAAAGTGGAATATAGTTGTAGTGATTAGTCCAAAGGGGAAGACATAAAAGACATCCTTGAGGTTCCATTTTGCCCAGCTCATGGCCCAACCACGGTGATAGATGGAAGAAGAACCAGAGGCAGAATTTTTAGATAAATAAAGAGAATATTATGAGAAGTGAAGAGACCTTACTAGTGTGTTCTAGGTGGTTCCTGCTCTGATATTCTTTTT
>NW_007795932.1:0-1437 GCF_000696425.1 Galeopterus variegatus | reverse complement strand
CCCCCACCCCCCACCCCCTACCCCTGCCACACACACTGTAGAGGGTCTGCCAGTCTCAGAGGGGAGCATGACATTTTTCCCAAGTTCTCAGATACAACAATACAAACAAAACAGAGACGCACTCTGGCATCTCAGCCCAAAGGCCTGGGGTCAAGCTCCACTCTGGTTTAATAGCTCCTGTGACAAGGACAAGAGGTGGTCCTGGGCTCACCTTGTCTCTGTTCTCCATCTCCACTCCTCTGCCAGCTGTCCCACCTCACCCACCTGGAGAGTGACGGTGGGTCCATGGGCCATATGTAGCCCAGGGCACTGACCGCCACCTTTTGTTCTGTCGTGGAAGTCTGGGTACAAGGCTCATCTCTCCTGCAACTTTTGTCTGACCATGTTGAGGCATCCCTCCCACCCCCAACACGCCCAAGCAGATTTCTCCTGTTCACTTTTGCAGCAAGGCTTCCTGTATCTCAAGTACCATCCCCTCAAAAGTGGAGAGTAGTGAGGAGGGGTTTATGGGGATCTTTAGCCTCAATCCATTCATTCAAATCCGGGGACGTTCCTTCAGTAACATGCCAGGCACAGCCCAGGCCTTGATGAACTTGCCAATGGCCAGAAGAGCTGCTCCAGACCTACCCACCTTTGCAGAAATGTTAGCCCCTTAGATTTTCTGGTTGGTGAGCTGGGGCCAGCTCTGACTTTCCAGGGCATGTCCTCAAAGGCTTGGGATTCAAGTTCTTCAGGACCAAGATGCTAGGTGGGCCTAACCCTGGGGAGGGACCAGGGGTGGGGAGGTGGAAGTTGGCATCAGTAGAACATTTCTGGAATCTGCTAAAAGGAGGACCAGGCAGAACTCAGTCCTCAATTTCCCTTCCCATCTTCTCCCCATGCTCCAAGAGATTGATCCCTTACCCTGTGTCTCTAACCCATCAGGGTGCCCAGAGGCAGACAGCCCTGGCAGGATGTGCCTGAGGGACAAATGCTTACTACAGTCCCAGGCCTACACTTTGCTTTGACTGGGCAGCCTCTGTCCCAGCTCCCTGTGAAGGACCTCCAGTGACCTGCAGAGGTCCTCTTCCCCTTCCTGGAGGAAGAAGTGACCTGGTTTGAAGGTGGCAGAAATGGCCACAAAGCCAAGAAGAGATCACCCAGCCCCATCTCAGGATCATACTAGGGCAATAGCATTGGTTGGGCCCTTCACGCCTCCTCATTCCACAGTATTTACCCCTATTTCGACCTTAAACACTGGTGTTTCCACTGGCATGGACTGGGATTAGGTGAGGATGGTTCCATTTACTATCAAAAATTGTATTTTTGTATTGTCCTCTCTTTTACACTAAGTATACATGTGTTGGACTGTGCAATGGGTTTATGTAGCAAACTTCAGTCTGCAAATAAAGCAAAGTAACCAGTCATAGCAGGAGTGTGCTGCAGTCCTTATGGGGG
>NW_007795931.1:0-1437 GCF_000696425.1 Galeopterus variegatus | reverse complement strand
TAGTATTTTCTTTCTTTTATTTACTTTTCATTTAACATGTTCTCCTTTTATTGCTTCTAAAAGTGGAAAATAAGATCATTCTTTTTGAACATTTTGCTTCTCTAACATAAATCTTTAAAGTTATAATTAATTTTTCCTTGAGCACTGATTAAATGCCCTCCACAAATTTAAATACGCCATGCTTTTATATTCATTTATAATTGCCTTTGAGATTTCTTGTCTGGCTCATGGGCTCCATTGAAATACATTAATTGACTTGCAATTTGGAGATTTTACAGATTGTTTTATTACTGATTTCTATTTTTTTATTGTAATTAGAAAACATATACTTGGTAGTGGGCCACAATAATCAACCACATCGCATATAACAAACAAACAAACAAACAAACAAATAAACAAACAAATAAATAAGTAAAATTTCAAAAAAAAAGAAAAAATATACTTGATTATGTAAAATAAGTACCCCTTAATACTCTATTCAAGTGTTCTTTCTTCTTCAATATAGCCTACACAGAGACAAAAAGTTATTAAATTCTGTCCAACTCAGTAATTTTATCAGTAAATATTACAGCCAAACAATCCAATTTATTCTTGTTAAGTATCTTATGTGAAGTTGTTCAGTTTCTCAGTCTCTCTGTCTCTCTCTGCTTCTTTCTCTTGGCTTATGTATGTATGTTCACTGGATGTTTTAATTAATTTACCATCCAATTTCTACAATTTAGATACTATTTAAAATTAATTGGCAACTAAAGTGACTGCCATCTGTGAAGTTTTTCAGGAAGTAATGTTTTGCTGAACAGTTAATCTTTTCAGTTCAGTGAATTATAATCTGGACTAAAAATAAATTATTTATAACCTTAAGGGTTCAATTATTTTTTCAATCATTTGAAAGTTAACGTTCTAGATTTCTGACCTGTTAGTATTCTATTGACTCCACATTCTTGGGGAAATGGCCAAATACTTTGGGTACTTGTCATAGGTATACTCATTTTGCCTACTTTCATGAAAGCAAGGACATTATTATAGAGTGCATTGATCTGGGTGTTATTAAGACTACAAGAACATTCTAACAATACCATATTCATTGATTGCTTGGCTTTGTAACATAAACTTCAAAAACAGTATAATCAGAGGACCATGATCAATCTGATTATTTGACTCATGTAATTAATTCTGTATTTTTTCTTCATTCTATCAAACAGAACTCTCTATTAACATGCTGTTATTAAGGTGTTTGGTGTCAGTCAGAGTTAAATTTAATCCTATGTCAGTCATTGAGAGTATGTGGAACCTTGGGCAAATAGTATTACTTTCAGAGCCTCAGTTCCCTATCTGTTAAATTGAGATCATAATCCTGCCTAGGAAGATTATGGTGGGAGCCAAATTAAGCAATATGTATGCAGAGTGACTAACACATTATTTGGCAGATAATAGATG
>NW_007795930.1:0-1437 GCF_000696425.1 Galeopterus variegatus | reverse complement strand
TTTAAGAGGAGATGGAGCAGTGGTTTAAAGTACAAGCTTCACTATCAGATATTTGTATCATGGCTTCGTTGCTTACCAGCTGTGTGGTCCTGGGCAAGGACCTATAGTATTCCTGTGAGCAATTAATACACAAAGCACTTTGCCAGTCCCTGGCAACTGAGATCTAAAATACCATTGATAAAATTGTAACCTTCAGGGTATGAGAACAATCTTACAAGTGTTCTTTGAGTACAATGCGACTGATGAAATTATATTTGAAGGCTACCCAAAAGTATGATTTGAAAGCCTGAATGACATGGGTATTTGTACTAAATCAGGAATTATGAAGAATTTATAATATTTAAAATGGATTAGTTGACTTAACATTAACATTTAATGTGACTGAAGTAGGAAAATGTTTAGGTAACTTGAAGAGTATTAAAAATAGCATTTAAGTCAACAGAAACAATGGACAAATGATGTGTCCCATCTTAATCAGGACGATGTTTATACTTTGCTAAGTCCGTGTTTTGCATGAGCCTGAGGCTCCATGGTAAATGTATTTCTCAGGCAGAAAAAATAAGCTTAGCCCTAAGAACACAATCCCTGACAGAATTTACATTATTAAGCAAGGTAATACACACTTTTCCTCTCAAAAGCTTATTATGTTGTTTAAAATGCAAAACATATGAATATTAACTCACAAGAATTATACTAAATAATACCACCAAATTGTCATGTAGATTTTCTTCCCAAGGAACAGAGCTAAAAATATACACAAATATACTCAACTACCAGGCTACATTGGGTTCTTTTGGAATTTTTAAAAAACTTCTTTTATATTTAACCCATATGCTTCTCATGTGATTTTCCTTTTTATGGAAATGTAAGCTCTGTTTTAGGCATTTGGAAGAAACTGGGTCTATGATGATAAAGGAAGGAAACAGTATTGAATAGTTCCATTCTGAATCATGCGTGAAAATTACTTAGAAAGTCTTACAGACCAAACCCTTCCAAACGAGCCCGCTTAGTGCAGAAATAAGGAAGGCAGGACTCCGTTAAGTGAAGTACATAGTAAACAAATTTTTCATATATTTTAAAATAATGCATTGACTTTTGATATCAATAAATGCTGAATATTATTACCAAATAACCAAGTTATGAAATACCAATCTTAACTTAAAGATTCAGGGCCAATGTACTAATGAATCTCTGCCTTACGATACCCAGCTAAAAGTGAAATACAAGTTAGTGGTGGCAGTCATTCTAACAGGAGAGTGAGGAAATTCAGAAGTAGAAGACCATCCACTGCTGGGGGGTGGGGGGAGGGAAAGGGTGGTAAATTTGGATAGGAAAAGCTTTTTCTGTTCTTTCAGGATGGAGATGGATGGTCAAGAACAGTCATTTCAAGAGAGTGGGCCCAGGGGGTGGGGACTCAAGATGGGGGGGGTTGGGGGG
>NW_007795929.1:0-1437 GCF_000696425.1 Galeopterus variegatus | reverse complement strand
TAGTGCCTCTGTTCTTTGCCTCTTGCCCTTAGTGTAAAGTGATATGGCAAACAATTGGAAGACAAAATGATGTAGGGTCTAAATTCTGGTCATCTGATAATACGAAAAATGAAACCTATTCTTCCTTTTCTTAAATAACAGAATTTTTTCAGGGGGCTTTTATTTTTATTTTTGGTATATGAAATCCTGGAGCTTCAAGGCACTCTTTGAGTCCTTGATTCCACTTCTCCTCCATAGATAAATTATTTAATCAATGTTTCTGATTCACAGATGAAGGATGGGTGAATGACTTCTGTTGGACAAATTTTTACTCCTCTGTGTTTTGGTAGGTCCGGTCATGGCAATTCTAGGATTAACTGACATTTACTTCATTGTTAGCTACTACCCTTCTTTCACAATTTCACAAGAAATATTTACCAAAGTCTAACCTGAACACTTTGAACCACACATTGATTTTCTTCTATCAAAAGTAGTTGTTTGTTTTTGTGTACCTGGATTATTTCACTTAACAAAATGTCCTCTGGGTTCATCCATGCTGTTGCAAATGACAGGATTACCTTATTTTGTGAAGGCTGAATAATATTATATTGTGTATATTTACCACATTTCCTTTCTTTACCCATTGAGGGACACTCGAGTTGTCTCCATGTGAAGTGACAGGTATGTTAATTACCTTGGTTTATCCATTCTAGAATTTATACATATATCAAAACATCATGTTGTTTACTATAAATATATTTAATTTTATCTGTTAATTTAAAAAATAATCAATTTTTTAAAAATAGGAGTGATCATCCTGCTCTAAAAATAATTTTTTTATACATTTGCCTTCAAAATGAGATTTTCTCTTTGTAAATGCATGTCTAATCTAGTCCCGAGGACCTTGCCCTTCACAAGAGCCCTTCATTCCCTTCCAATGAGACTTAATGTAACGACACTGGATACATCCAGGGAGTTTAGGGTTTTGCTGTTTCCTCTCCTACGTTGTTCTTCGATCTCTCAGACTTCCTTTGATTTCCTCAAAACTTCTACCTTTAGATTCCCAGGCTTGGTACAGTCAGGGTGTCTTGTACTAGGTAGTGCCCTGAGGCTGGCCTACAATCCTGAGTCCTGAGAGAAAGAAAATGATCACCTCAGGGCACACTAAAGCTCTATTCCTAATATTTAAAATAATATTGTATGATTGCAGGTAGTTGCATTTCATTATTCATGAATCTGTTCATGAGCTATTCTACTAATTGTTGAGTTTTGGAAGAGACTTTCCTCTAAACAGGCAGGAATTATGCAGGGTTTGTCTGGTTTTTACTCAATCAGTCCCTGAATTTTCACATGTATCTATCAATAAAATCAGGGCCAGCACCTTGTATTGGAGAAAAGCCTTCTTGGCTCATGGCAGGTCTTCCATGCACTTACTGCTGAATGAGTGAATGAATGAAT
>NW_007795928.1:0-1437 GCF_000696425.1 Galeopterus variegatus | reverse complement strand
GCACCCAAAGAAGCATGCGTACATGTGCCCCGAAATATTAGAGAATATTCACAACCAGAAATCTCACATATGTCCATCAAAGTATAAAGTATAAATAAAAGGTAGTATATTCATACAATGAAATGCTCTACTGCAATGAAAATGAATTAACTACGTCCACACACAAAACCATGGATGAGTTTTACAAATGTATTGCTGAATGAAAGTAATCCCATACAAAAGACTGCATACTACTGTATGATTTCATTTGTATAAAGTTCAAAAACAGACAAAATGAAGTTACAGTTCTAAAAGCTGAGAGAGTGGTTTCCATGGGTAAGGAGGAAAAGATTTTGATTGAAATTGATCACCAGAATAGCCAATAATAATCTCATTTTTTGACTTGGGAGCTATTTCACTACTATGTTCACCTTGTGATAATTTATTGAAATTATGATTTATGCACTTATATTAGCTATATATTTCAGCAAACAAATACTTTAAAAAGTCGAAGTAAAATTTTTCAGATTATATTTAAAACATTGTGTTAATATTCCATGCAAATAAAATACAGTAGATTGGAAGATAGAACTTTTCTTATGAGGCTTGCTAACTTGTGGAGGAAATTATCAAAGAAGCAGCAAGTGTGAATTATTCTGACATGCTTTTATAAGAAAAACTCAGACAGAGTAGAAGGGCAAACTTTTGAGATGATGAATGATGATACAGGGAATTGATTTAATTGAGATGAGGATAAAATCAATGCAGTAGATTAACACATTTTCTAAATAGCAAAATCTATCTATTTTCCCCCTTTAAAGATTTAGTTATCTATCCTGAGATTTCATTCTGATTTAATTATAGAATACTTCAAGGTAGAAACTTACTAAATTGATGGTTTCTAACCTGTTTTTTTAAGAAAATCGTTGTGTTGAGGTTACAATATATAAGAAAAAAAGAGATTACAAAAAATAATTTTAGAAGTTAAAAGGAAAAGGTAGCTTAAAGCTATAAAAATCATATTTGACAAATATTTACAGCTTGGTAACTGTAAATAGTTTAATGTCTTCTGTATTCTCTCTGACACATTTTGGTCTAAAATAGATTAAATAAATGATAAAATCCATGCTGGGCTCCGCTTTAGTCTGCATGCTGCTGAGCAATCATCAAAGTTATCCAGTAATTTAAGGGATAGATCTATTATTACCTCCCAATGATTAGGTCAAATCGGTCAGGTTGGAATCCTCATTAATGATGACAAGGTTCTCTGTGCCACTGCCCCTTAATAGCTTACAATACAGCAATGCTGTGGATATTTAATCAGCTCATGAGCTATACCTTTGTGGTAAGCCTCCTTCCTCTCCAGAATGAACACCGTTCTATGCTCAGCACAGCCCCTTTAAAAAGGCTCCTGCCTAGCAGCCATGTCTATGTTTTAGATAGAGGACAGATTTTTTT
>NW_007795927.1:0-1437 GCF_000696425.1 Galeopterus variegatus | reverse complement strand
TGACTGCCTGCCTCATGATTGTGTTCATAATGTAATTCTCCAAAAAGTTAATTTCCATTTCACCACCTTTCTTTGAGATTTCAAAAGCACCTAAATTTTATTCTTTAAACATAAACATATATTGAATTTCTGCTGTTTAGCAGGAATTGTCTATAGTATTTGAATGTGTGAAGAGAAAATACAGATAACTCATGGACTTTATATAAATTGAATTTCTAAATTCTGGTCCCCTATTTTCTCCCTTACTGAGCTATAAGTTCTTTGCAAAATTCCCAATCCCTATTTACGATTTCTTAAATCACTTCCCCTCAACTACCCATTCCTTCATTCAATATGCACATACGAATGCCCTGCTGTATACTGGACAGTGGGTTGAGAGCGCTTTTTTCTCTCTGGGAAGGAAGAGGAAGCCCCACGTGAATGTGACTGATGACTTAGGAAGCCTGTGAAGTTTGTCTTCTCTCCTGTTGTGGGAAGACAGAAGAGCAGAGTCAGAGGGTGGGTGGTGGTCTGGAGCCCAACTCAAATAGTCTGCTTTCTTCTTAACTCTCACAGACTTAGATTTCACCAATTACGATTGTGATATCTCAAGGCAAACAAAATAGAATTATTTGTCTCTTTTATAAAACTATCTTCAAGGTTTTAAAAAGTACATTTACATAAAGTAGCATGAGCTTTTCTTTCATTGAGCTAATTACAAAATATCTCAACTCATCAAAGTCAGCACAAAAGCAGCGCCAAGTCAGCCATTCTAAAAATTCTTGGAAGGAACAGCAAACTCATGTAAAAATTCTGTAGTTTGGGCTGTTCACTAATTTCTACTGGTTCTCGTCCAAATGATCTTGATAAGCCAGTGTTCACAGCAGGCTCTATATAAACTGACAAGAATAAAACTCTGGGGCCCAGACTTAACTATTAGGACATTATTTTTCAGCTGGATTTTAAAAAGCATCCCAATGAACCTAATCTCAGATGCACTTCACCAAAGTTCCTTCAGCAGTTTTAAACTCAGGTGATGTGGAGGGAAATTAACTCAGGATCTCAACGTGTCAACTCGTTTGTGGAGTGCTAGTCGCACTAAACTCACCCAGGGTCTTCTCAGTACTGCCCTTCCACAGGCAGTAACATGCAGTGAAATCAGTTCCTACAGGTAACGCTTTTAGACCCTGGCACACGGTAAGTGTCAGCTGCCGTCGTTGCTAACATCATCATCTCTGAAAGAGGAGGAGGATGTACCTGCCTACAGTCCTTCCAGGAAAGTGACCTCCTGTGGAATTCAGGACCGAGGTTTTCAGAAGTGACAGGCTATATCGCAGTCCCCTGACATGTCAGCCTGGTCCCCCACCCTGGTGGGGGTGTTCACCATGGCAGACAGCAAATGCTGCCCTGGGAGGTGGGAGGAGGGCTGTGTCTGGGCGCCCTGCTGCCCAGGCCCCA
>NW_007795926.1:0-1437 GCF_000696425.1 Galeopterus variegatus | reverse complement strand
TCATCTACTCTCCCTTATCGCGCCCCCCTCCCCACCACTGGGTGGGCGCTGTTCTCATGCAACAGGTGCACTGGCTTGCCACACTGTCATGAAGTCTCCCAAGGACCTGTCTATTTGTGGTTGTCTTTTGTGAGGCAGGTGGAAGGAGAGTCTCCTGTGATTACTTCCTCTGATCCTTAGACAAATCTTTCTGGTTGTTTTTTCCAGGGAGCTTTTCTCAATTCTCAGAGGGAGCACAGATCCCCAAAAGGGTTAAGAACTTCTGGTCTTTCCCAACTTGTGCTCCTCGGAGCTCATGGTTTCCTTGCTAGCAACTGCAAGGGAATTTCAAATGGCTATTCACAGAATCATAGGCTCGAACTGATTAGAAGTTTGACAAGAGGACAGGCACCTGAAGGGCCAAGAATCTGCCACTTTGAAGACCAAGAGACAGGGCACTTGGGTATGTTTCTCTCTAGTGCCAGAATGCCTTAGAGGACTTTTTAGAAAGGCAACATCAAAAAAGTTAGCCAGGCTTTGGTCAAGAGGACAAAACACTGCAAGGCTGTTAATCAGAATAGAGGGTTTGATTAGAGGCAGGATTTGGGAAGAAAAAATAATGTGAGTGGGAATCTAGTAAGTGAATGGCTGGTACAGATGGTGGGGGCTGACTCTTCTCTGTCTCAGCTAAACCCAGGGCAAGAAAGAGACTTAAGGACTTTTAATTTTTTTTAAAAAAAATTGTTTTAAAGAATTATCAGATTATTACAAGAACTCGGAGCTGGAATAATGCATTAAAGGAAACGGGAGGTCTCCGGTCCAGAGACCTTTAAGAAGAGAACACTCCCCTGTTTACTTAGGATGGGTTAGGTGGAGGCAGTTAACAACTCAGGAGTATACTGACCAAAAAGCCCTTCCTGCAACTGAGTGCAAAAACAGCATAGGCTTTTGTGGATGTAGATCATCAGGGTACCTTGCACTCCCTAGAGTGGGTCTCCATCCTCCATATACACAATCATAGCCCCAACCAAAACAAGCAGGCTTTTCACCCAGCAAGGGTCTGAGAACCACACCATCAGTTTCATGTAAACTACTGCAGGCGTCAGCACCCCCAGCTGAACTGTTAGCCAGGAAAACAGTGGCTCCTTCATTGCACAAATGCAGACACGCAGTCAGTCAAATGAATGGAAGTGGTCCCTGCCCAGTGCTGTCTCAGCTCCTTGTTCAGAGTAATGCTGGGAACTGTGGGCCTTTCGGATAAATGTCACTCTTACCAAGGCCAAGTGCCCACTGGGATAAACCTGCAGTTGTGGGTACCTGAAGTTACTTATTTTTCTTTGGTCTGTACAGGCTCAGTGAGGCTCTCATTAGTAAACATGGAAAAGGTCCAAAGTCAAGAACTCCCTGCCTATAGCTATAGCTTATGGCCCTGGTTCTCAAAGTGATGTCCTGCACCTG
>NW_007795925.1:0-1438 GCF_000696425.1 Galeopterus variegatus | reverse complement strand
GCTGCTGGCTTCATTGAGTTTTGACTATAAATGTAAGGAATACGAGAGCAAGGGGGAAAGGGTGGCTTCTTTATAACAGCTGTAATTTATCCAGGGTTTTGTCCTGGTCTTTGATTCGGAGGCTGACTCTGGATCTTGTGTTCTCCTGATTTCATTAGGAGCAGCCCTTAGGGGTCAGATAGAATCAGTCACAAGAGTGGAGAATGCACATGTGTGAAGAAGCGGGACAAGATGCCTTCATAAACGTCATCTTCCAAGACCCAAACACCAGCTCTCTGCCCAGGTGGCCTTGGGAGAAGACAGGGCCGACTTTGGGAGTGTGCAACCAGTGTCCCACACTTGGTTTAATGCCCTGCTGTCACCAGCTCAAAATTATTAATATTTTAACAAGAGGCCTCACATTTTCTTTTAGCACTGCGTTCTGCAAATTCTGTAGCTGGTCCTGGGACCCTTGAGGAAGCCAAGTCTCTTGCTCACACCCAGACACAATTGTGACTGTTAGAAAGTTGACAAGTATATTGTACACCCAGGAAATAATACTGATCACAGGTGACATGTGTGAGCCAAGCACTTTACACGAACTACCTCATTTAATCCTCCCAAGCTACCTCATTTAATCCTCCCACAGGCCCATCTTAGAGGTGATAAAACTGGGGATAGAAGATAATAATAATAGTCTAAATTTATCAAGCACTTACTATATGCCAGTCATCTTGATAAGCACTTTATATGCACAATCCTCCTTACTTTTCTCAACAATCCTGTGAGGTGGATCCTATCAGTTCAGCTGCATTTCAATTCTTCTTACAAGTGCGTAAGAAAAACAAAAAATAATCCAAAGAAAGCAGAAGAAAGAGAATAATAAAGGTAATTTTTAAAATAAAATAGAAAACAGTTGTTTGGTTTTCTTTTTCTTTTTTTGCAGCTGGCCAGTAGAGGGATTGAACCCTGGATCTGGATGTCATCAGCACCACGGTCTAACCAATTGAGCTAACCAGCCAGCCAGATAACAAAGATTTTGACAGGAAAAAAATAGCCAAGCCAAAGCCAGTTCTTTGAAAATACTAATAACCTAAGAAAAATATATATATGGACTGATGAAAGCAGGTAAAAAAGAACACATAAATTAAAATATTAGGGATAAAAAGAGGGCTTAACGACAGATACAGAAGAAAGTAATGATTGAAATTTAATGCAACAAAAAATTTCATGCCAAAAAAAGGTGAACATGCAAAATTAACAACTTCCCAGAGAGACACCATT
The DNA here is from genome assembly GCF_000696425.1 of Galeopterus variegatus. Classification (NCBI taxonomy): domain Eukaryota; kingdom Metazoa; phylum Chordata; class Mammalia; order Dermoptera; family Cynocephalidae; genus Galeopterus; species Galeopterus variegatus. Next base: position 175 of record NW_007795925.1, on the reverse strand, counting down.
TACCAAAACTGAACCAAGAGAATCCAGAAACCTAAATAGACCTAACACTGTTGAGGAAATTGAACCGGTAGCTGATATGTGTGTACACACACGTACATACACACCAGGCATAAATAGGTTTACAGTTCTATCAAACATTCTACTGAACATTCAAAAAACAGGAATTAGAGGCTGT
>NW_007795924.1:0-1438 GCF_000696425.1 Galeopterus variegatus | reverse complement strand
CGGGAGCGCTGCTGTGCTCCCAGTGCCACACTCTCCCGAGTGCGCCACGGGCTCGGCCCTATTTTAGGTTTTTAAGTTTGTTTTCTCTCTCTTTTGGCTCATTTATGCTGGTTGTGAAACAATTTTGATAGCTCAAAAAAACAATTCTTGCTTCAGTTTTACAATAAAATTATTTTCTAATATTCCATTAGGTACCTGTCCTTATTTTTTTATAAAATCTGCTTTTTTTACCTCTCCTTGGTTTTTCTGTGTTTTTCCAAATTCTTTTACTATAGGGGAAGGAAATTAACATTTATTTAGCTCCCTATTATGTACTAAGTTTTAGTATAGATTATGTTTATCTTTTAGTATTATCTTTAAACATTACATTTTTTCAGAAACAATTTTTATACTGCTATCTTTTTGTGTCTTAGATTTCATAACAATAATATTTAAGATACTCAACTACCTTTGCTGTGATAGTCATTTAAATTACTTAAACTTATTGTCCCTCTCTACTGCCCCTATTGTAGTTTTTTATAGATGTAGATTGTGTTGAAATCTTCTTTCAGATTCTGTTTGCAAAAGACTCTTCTGTCTTAAACACAAACAAACAACAACCAAAACTAAGCAAGTGATGTCCAAAAAAACCAGTGGAATGGCATTATGATGAATTTGTAGTGAGAATCAAGTACTTTTAAGAGATCTATGATAATTTTATCCTCAGGGCTCACTTATGTCCTCTGTTTTGTAAAATCTTTTAGTCTTGAGTCTTTGAATGATAGCTTTCTCTCCTCTTCATCTGTTTCCATCAAGAATTTGACAAATGGATATCCAGAATAGTCCTCCAGATATTCCAGAAGGATGCTTTTCCTTCTTAACTAAGGACAAATTGGTTTCAATGATTTCTATCAGTGTGCTTTTTGTCATAATTTCCTTCTCTTTTTCTTTGTCAAGGTTATTCACAGATTGGATTGGTTGGATTGGAGAGATCTGTATTAGTCTATTTCTGTTGCTTATAATGAAATACCTGGAAGTGGATAATTGAGAAGAAAACAAAGTTTATTGCTTACAGTTGCAGAGGCTGGGAAGTCCAAAGTTCAGGGAACACATTCAGTGGGGGTGTTCTTGGTGGTGGCTTTACAGCAATGCAGAGGTCTCACATGGCAGAAAACGGCAGAACAGAGAGAGAGACTCTCACGTGCTGTCCTTTTAAAGCCCTTAGAACCACACTGCTGACCACATTATTAATCCATTCACTCTGGCATGGTCCTATAATCTAATAACCTTTTCAAGGATCTACCTTTCAAATACCGTAATAGGATTTCTCACTCTTGGCAGTTACAGTGGGAATTAAGCTTCTAATATATGAACTTTGGGGGACACAATACAATCAATCCACAGTAAGGTCTGTAGGATTTTTTTAAAAATTGCTTTAAATTTTAAACTCTCTCTCTTA
>NW_007795923.1:0-1438 GCF_000696425.1 Galeopterus variegatus | reverse complement strand
TGCCTACCAAACTGTATAAAAGATGCTTGAGTTAAGAGCTCGAGGCCGCTCCTGTCCTGAAGACGGGGCGACCTTCAGCATGCTGAAAATAAAAACCTCTTGCGTTATCGCATCAAACTCTGTCTCCTGGTCTTTGCGAGATGAGCCTTCCCCACAAGTAAGATTCGCGCTTTTGGGCCAGTCTTACAATAAAATGACAGCACTCTGATGAAGGGCTGGCAAAACTTTACTGTTACTTTTTGTGTGCTTAGATTATTAATTCACCAAGGAACAGACAAGGATTTTCTCCATTGGTTATGCTTTTAAAAATATTCTAACATGCTTAAATTTTAAGTGACACTAAAATAGCAGAGAGCAATTTTAAATTATAAAAAACTTAAAAAGAAAGAAGTTTTCTTTTTCTCTTAATCAGATTCACCCATGTACAAAATTCAATCCTATTGCAGTAAAGATCTGTGACACTGGCATTACAATCAAAGTGCTAATTTTATTTTAATTAGATTAAAATAAAACCAAGGAAGCAAAGTTCATTTACAGATGGAGCAACCTCTAAAATAAGATCTTGACTAGAAGCACTTCTGCTTCCAAGAAGCAGAATAGATGTACTTTTCCTTACTCCTCCTGCTAAGTACAACTCCCTGGGTATTATATATAAAACAAACATAAGACAACTCTGAAAGATGGACAGAAAGCAGACCAGCTAGAGAATTCAAGAGATGAGAAATAAGATGGTGATGAGTTTCCTAGGTTTACTTTTTTGCCATATATAACCCAGACTTGGAGCTGAAGAAGCTGACAACCCAGAAAAGCCAACAGGCACAGATCAAAAAAAGGCCCCAAAGCCTGCTCTCCATTGAGAAACACTCAGGAAAGGGGGAGCCTCGCAAGACAGAAAAGTTTTAGCCAATAACCACTCTACTATAGCCAAACACTACAGAAAAACTTGTGGTTCCCACCCCCACCCATGCTAGCAAATGCTAAGTGGGGAGCTTGGACTTTCATTCTCATCAGACTGAAATGACATACTCCAAACCCCAGCTGGGATTGTGTCAGAAACAGACAAGTAGAGAGCCAAGATTTTCATCCCCCACTGGCCAGTAACAAGGCCATAACCCCCATCGGGTCAGTGGAGTCCACGTAGGCAGCCTGGACTTCTACTCCCACCTGACAGTAATAAGGCTTCTTTTTCCCTCCCCACAGGAATGGTGTCAGGAAAGGCCTAGTAAAGACCACACCCACCAAGCAGTAACAAGAAGCACCCATCTGTCTCAGGTGTCAACAGAGGCCAAGTGGGGGACTTAGCCTTCTACCACCACCTGGCAATAATGAGGCAGTACACCACCACCCTCCTGAAGTGGCTAAGATCCAGATTCTCATAACTGTAAGAAAATAATCTAAGTGATTCATTTTCAGAAATAATTCAGGCCCAGCCTGAAAG
>NW_007795922.1:0-1438 GCF_000696425.1 Galeopterus variegatus | reverse complement strand
ATGTTGGAATTAGCAGAAAAGAGCATAAAAGCAGTTATTTTAACTATATTCCATATGTGCAAAAAGTTAGGTTGATATCTGGAAAATGGAAAATTTAAAACAGCCCAAATTGAGCTCCTAGAGAGGAAAATTGTAATGTCTGAGATCAAAAATACACTGGATGTGTTTAGCAACATATTAGACATTGCAAAAGAAAAAATTAGTAAATTTGAGGATATAGCAATAGAAATTATCCAAAACAAACAGAGAAAAATTATTTAATGCAGATAGCACATCTGTTAACTTTGGAATAATTCAAGCATCCTAACATACATTAATGTATGTCTCTGAGAGGGAGAGGTGGATGGAAACAATATTTGAAGAAATAAAGGCTGGAAAAATTCCAAATTTGATGAAAACTATAAACCCATAGATCCAAGAGCTCAACAAACCCAAAGTACAAGAAACATAAAGAAAAAAACACAAAGGGAAATCATAATTAAATTACCTGGGGCCGGCCCGGTGGCGCACTGCTACAGTGCGCCGCTTGGGAGTGCGGTGGCGCTCCTGCCGAGGGTTCGGATCCCATGTACAGACCGGGTCCCACTCACTGGCTGAGCGAGGTACGGGAGCAACACCGAGGGTTGCGATCCCGTTGCCGGTCCCGGTCCGGTACGGGCGCGACACTGAGGGTTGCGATCCATTGCCGGACATGAAGAAAGACAAAAAGGGAAAAAAAAATAAAATAAATAAATTACCTGAAAGTAGTGATAAAAGATAAACTTAAAAGCAGCCAGAAGAAAAAGATATGTTATATATGGAGAAATAAGATAAGCATGACAGCAGATTTCTCATCAGAAAAAAATGCAAGGGAGGAGTCAGTGGAGCAACATCTCTAAGGTACTGAAAGGAAAATAATAAAAGAAAAAAAAACCCAACCTGGAATTCTATATCCAGTGAATATACCTTTCAAACCTGAAGGCAAAATAGAGTCTTTTTTGAACATATGAAAGCTGATGGAATTCATTACCAGTGGACTTACAGTATAAGAAATGTTTAGGAAGCCCTTTGGGTAGAAGGAAAATGAAAACAGGTGGAAATCTGGATCTACACAAAGAAAGGAAGATCACCTTAAATGAAACTTCATGGACCTGTCCCTTAGACTTTTGCTATCTATCTTCCTGCATCCCATGGGTTCAAACGTAAGGCTGCTCTTAATACATTCTAAGACATGGAAGAGGAACTCAATGAAAAGGCAACAGAGATGCCTGACAATCCAGATTGGTCACCTGGGAACAGTTATTGAGAGACAAAAGTCTATGTTTTTCAAGTGTCTGTACTTTGGGGTTTACTGATACTGCAGATTGACCTTTCCTTAATTAATACAATTATTATTATTTTTTTTTCCTTTTTGTCTTTTTTTCATGTCCGGCAACGGACCACAACCCTCAGTGTCACA
>NW_007795921.1:0-1438 GCF_000696425.1 Galeopterus variegatus | reverse complement strand
TTGTGGGATAGAGATCCTACAGAGTATGCATTGAGGAAGCCAGAAAGGAGGATGAGGAAGGTGGAGGTAATGCTCTCGTCCCCAGTACCTTCGTCTTGTCCTGTAATTCTGCCACGATTCTCTTCCCGTCCACTACGGCCTCAAAGCTGCACACGGCGGAGTCTTCGTCCACGGGGAACACAAAGAAGGCCTCCAAAGGGGCTTGCTCCTCATTCTCATAGTTTAAAGTTGCAGACACACCAGCCACAAACTCACAAATGGACAAGGTCACAGCGATGCTCTTCAGTGGCACTGGGGATAGACCAGAGTTCAATGGCTCAGAAGCTGTAATACAGTGCCTCCTGCGGGCCAGGCATTGCACTAGGTAACAAAGATACAGAGGCAAATAAGAGTCGTGAATCAGGCTTACCTGGCTCCTCTTGGCGGGTGAGTAGGCCACAGGGGTGCACCATGGCGACGCAGGGGTTCTGCAGAAAACACATCAGGAACAAAGTGTCATATAGGAGTTAACGATTCCATCACACCAGTACCTTATGCACTTCTCTCTGGCGTGAGAATACATCCAGAGGGCTGATGTTGGAGCCAGGAAGAAGGAAGCTGAAAAGAAGGGGACAAAGATTCCCATAGTAAGGCTCCACAAAGATTGCCATAGTAAGGCTCCTTCTAAATGTCAGCCCCAGGTGGGGACACTGTAAGATTCACTAAGCACCCTTTACACAGGAAATCTCAGAAACTCTGAGTCTGATTCAAACATTTTTTGCACTTCTTCAAGAGTGTATTTAAATACACCCCTCTTTAGGTATATTGAATAAGTGTCAGTAAGTTAACCCCTCTGAACCTCAGTGTTGTCTTTCTAAAATGAGAACCACAAGGCCTATATATTATACGTGAATTAATACATGCAGAGTCCCTAGAATAGAGCCTGGACTACAGGAGGCGTTTAATCAATGGTAACAGACATCAGTATTGTTCCTGTTATTGCTGTTACTGTTGTTTAATAAACCTTTGCTTTTACTCATTTTGGATCATGCTGTTCAGACACCTGCATGTGAGAATCTGAGTGATCCAAAATGAATTCCTACAACCACGTACCTTGTGACTTTTCTTTTGGGGCTCACAATTGAAACCACTATTTGTTTCCCCTGTCCAAGGTAGACATTCTAATTTATGTAAACATAATATATGTAACATGTTCTCTATTTTAAATCAGGCTGTCCTAAAAATATCTCCCAAGGTTTACTATAATCTTAGACAACCATTTCATGTAATATGGTAACAAAGAGATAAATTTTATGTATTTTATGATTTGCATTATGATTCTTTTATGTAGAGAGTCTACTGGTAGGTTTGGTCCTAGTGATGGGCCCTAACACCACAGGCAGCTGCTCTTGGATCATTCTGGACTAGACATTTGCTAGCCTGCTTCTTCCTGTTCTGT
>NW_007795920.1:0-1438 GCF_000696425.1 Galeopterus variegatus | reverse complement strand
CCCCCCTCCTCCCAGCACCAGGTTAGTTCCCTCCAGAGCAAGCATTTCTGAGCATGAGGGTAGGGGTGGGAATGGGGGTGAAAGGCCCGAGCAGGGAGAGAGACCCTGAGCCCAGTGGAGCCAGGCACGAGGAGAAAGGGGCCCAAGGCCAGATACACCTGATACCACAGTGGCCAACCCAGCATTCTGGCCTGTCCCTTTCTCCCAATTTTGAATTGCTAGGTCCTCTTCCTGGAGTATGTTAAGTATAAAGAATGCCACTTCCAGACTTCCAGCAACTTCTTCCTCACCTCCGTTTTCTCTGCCAGCTTGTGGGCCGTAGGAAGTGGGCATGGGTCCCTATTGTTTACTCTCTGGTGTTGCTCCTGGGTCTGGCTTTGCTCCACTTAGGGCCTGGTTAGAGGGTGCAAGTGGGATGGTGTAACAGCCCGCACTTCTTCCTTTGCCAGAAGCTGCCCCTGACCAAGTTCCAGGAGGGCTTTGAGGCTGAGGGGTTTGTCCTCATGGAGGGGTTCTGTGGGGCTCCCTGGGTCCCTGTGATGCTGCCTGTGGGACGGTAAAGAGAACGGAGTCATAGATACCCACTGACACCAAGAAGCCGGCTGCCCCAGGTGACCCTCGGGTGCTGGCTGGTACTTCCAGGGGCTCTGAGCTGGGCTTGAGGACCTGGGTGCATATGTGTGTGGCAAGGTGAGGCAGCAGGAGCCCTCTGGCTTGTCCCTGGCTATTCTGTGATGTGAATGAGCAACAGAGCAAGAATTCGGTGGCTACACTTGGACCAGTTGCCCTTGGGCTGTATCATCCCTGAGACCTAAAGGAAAATCTTTAGTGAGTTTACCGGGAAGGTGTCTGAAGGTGTAGGGGGCCAGAAGTCCAGGCCTCAATTCATTCCTTCCACCAGTCCTGAGCAGATTCACCTGGGGAGGGGTGACTTCTCTCTGTGTATTCTCCAGTCTCAAATGCTGCCTTTGTCTCTGGGTGCATGTGTCAATTAGAATTAGGTGTTGTTATAAGTGACAGAAAACCCAATAATAGTATTTTAAGTAAGACGTTTATTTTTCTGTCACATAAATGAAGTCTGGTGGTATTCAGTCCAGGTTTGTTATGATGGCTCTGCAATCATCAGGGATCAAGGCTCTTTCTAACTTATGGTACCACCAATCTACAACATGGCCTCTACCTCATGGTGCAACACGGCTGCCAGAGCTCCAGCCACCATATCAGCATTGCAGCCAGCTAGGAAGAAAGTGGGAAGAGGGACACACCTCCCTCTCGCCTCTGACAAATCATGTCCTGTATCTCACTCGGGATACTTCTCTGCACATCATATCCGGCATGATTTAATCATATAGCTGCATCTAACCTGAAGGGAGGACGGAAAATGTAGTCTTTAGCCTAGGAAGTCATGTGTCAAGCTTAAAATCAGGGGTCTTGTCAC
>NW_007795919.1:0-1438 GCF_000696425.1 Galeopterus variegatus | reverse complement strand
AAAAAAAAAAAAGAAAATAGCCGAGGGAACTAAAAACACAAAATCAGAATTGAATTCTGTTTTGCTGTTCATAAAGAATAGGATTGAAACTACAGACATCTAACTATCCTGATCTAACCATCACACATTGTACACAATTATTGAAAACCAACGTTGTACCCCACGTGTATGTATAATAAATTATCTAAAAAATTTTTTTAATTAAAAAAAAACTACAGACGTGTGATGTGAGGAAAATGATTCAACAATATTAGTAGTCTGACTTATAATCCCAAGTTAGAGTATGAAAGATCAGGAAATGGTATAGTGAGGGAGGAAAATATGAGCAATTTTAATCCCAAGAATGGCACAGGGAAGACATAATCATTAAATTGATCTTAGATTTAAAAATTGGAGAAATAGAAATTAAAATGTCTCAGGAAAGTTGAACAACAAAAGCAAAACTGAAAGCCTGACATATCATTAACAGATATGGGAAAATTAAAAGTAAAGAAAGTATGTGGACAAATAAGCAGATAAGAAAGTTGTCAAAAGACTAACAGCTTCAATCAGAACAAAAATGGCATAAGTTAAATTCCCCTCTCAAAAGAAGAAAATTCTCAGATTTGGTTAAAGGGCAGTGATAGTTTGGGTAAAGGGCATAAAGAAAAAATATGATTTGTAATAATGAATATGCTAATAATAAAAAATAAATAAAAAATTTAAAAAGTAAACCCAACTATATTCTACATAAAAGGACACCTAAAATAAAGTGGCACAAAGAAGTTAAAGATTAAACTGTGGACAAAAAAAAAATAATAATAATGAAAAAAACATGTTGGCAATATAAACATCAAATTGAACAGAATTAAAGGTGCGAAAGAGTCACTTAATAAGACAGAATCTATAACTAAAATTACACAAAATTGGGAAACTGCTCATAACCTCAACGTTTACAAAGCAAAACTTCTGTTATTCCTCTTGCTGGTTTACTGCCATCTCCCTCAGGATCTCTCTTTCTGTATCTAATTGCACCCTGCAACTCCAAAAATACAACTTTAGAGGAAGACGGGGACTACTGACAGTCTGCTAAGGCAAAGACCCCCAGAAAGGAAACCCTGTATGCTCTAACAGCAGTAGATAATGGGAGTGAAAGATTGTGAAGAACTCCATTTGTTTAAGAAAGAAAAAAGACAGAAGAGATTTAAAAAAAAAAAAAGATTTCATGTTTTCCCTGCCAAGGGACCCAGGACGAGCAAGGCTTGGAATTAAGCCCAGCCTCGGCAAGTAATACAGACAGAATCTGCCTGGACTTAAAACAGGACCAAAAGCATCAATTCCCACCCCGACCAGTGGTAAAGACCAGATCCAGAAAAGATTTCCCCTATTCCAGCAGCAAAAGAGAAAAAATAGGCACTATTAAAATATATATATACATATATATATATATATATATATA
>NW_007795918.1:0-1438 GCF_000696425.1 Galeopterus variegatus | reverse complement strand
CCAGTGAGCGGGAACCGGTCTGTATGTGGGATCCGAACCCTCGGCAGGAGTGCTGCCGCGCGCTCAAGCGGCGCACTGTAGCAGTGCGCCACTGGGCCGGCCCCCTAGCTTCATTTCTGATGTGTGCCCTAACCCTGCACCAAAGTGTTGGCTTTCCCTGACTACCTGGGGAATTCCTTCACTCCTTTAACACTCTGGAGAGTCATGAAGCTACGTCCCCTTAAACAGGTCATGTTGCTCCTTCCCTTTGTGCTGACCAACACCCTTTTTCTCTGAGCACATGTCACATTGCACAGTGATTTTTCCTGGCACCTTTATCTCCTGCAGCCTGAGAGCTTCTTGAGGGAGCTCACCGCTGTACTCTTAGTTAGCATCAGTGATGTACAGACCATGCAGATTCCCTACACATGCCAGACTACCCAGTGGATACACATCTCCCTATGCATCCGTCTTCTGGTACCCCCACAGCCCTGAGCACACAGTGAGTGCTCACTTGGGCCCCACTGCTTCGTTCAGCCTGGCCAGTCTGTGGCACAGGTGTGCTCCACAAATGCCCACTGTGCAACCCGGCAGAACAAATGCCATTTCAGCCCTCAGTGCTTACCTCGTACCTGGGAGGGTCCTGCTGCTTGTGGCTAAATCCTGGCTCTGTGGGAATAGCCCCTGCCTGGAGAACCTTTCCTCGCAGGAGTCTACATGCACAAAAATCATTCCAGAAGGTCACGCATGTGTGTAAAAGGCACCATGTAATCGACAACTTTCTTTATGTAATAAATGCTCCCTCCATGGTCTTTTCCCTATGGAAATGACGGTGTGGCCAGGCTTAGGCTGCTCAGCTGTTTCCAACTAACCCCAGTCATCCCACCTGGAGGGTTTGTTTTTGTTGGTTTTTTCCCCCAGACCTGTTGGGTTTTAAATATTTTTCATATTATTTTAATCATTCTTTTCAGCATTTGCTAAAGGCAGCTGATAACCATGCCAAATGGATTATTTACTTTTAACTAAAAACTCACTTATGCTGTGTGTTCATTGTGAGCATTAATGGCTAACACCTGAGCCATAAAAGAGTATTGGGTGAGTCGAAGATGCTTTTCTGAGCACCTACTGTATGCTTTGCCCTTGGGGGAACATGTAGACATAGCAATTCAGAGCAATGAGCCAGTCTGATTTTCAGAGGCCTTTAGCCTCCTGGACTGACATGGTAATAATACTCAACACCTTCATTACAAAGTGCTTCATGCACTGTCATCCTCAGCAGCCCTGTGGGGGAGGTATGGAAGCCTTTGGATAGATAATGGAATAAACCAAGGCTCGTGTTTAGAGCCTGGGTGTTTTGGTCCATTGGCCTACTTTGTCCAGTGGGCAGAGATCTGGATCAAATTGCCCACCTCCTCGGAGCACTTTGGACATACCACAGGTTTGGGAAACCCTTTTTTTC
>NW_007795917.1:0-1438 GCF_000696425.1 Galeopterus variegatus | reverse complement strand
ACAAATGGAATGTATTGTAAAATTTCATGGAGTTTAGACCAAAAAGAAAAAAACGACTTTATTAAACAAAATAGTATGTCAAGTCTAGAACTAAAGATATTATTATTTCTAATATTACTTCTAAATAGGAGGCTTACACAGTTAGAGAACAATGTCTGGACTCTGGTCACATGACTTCCTCACATCCTACACTAAGTTGGATGGAGTAGGACCCATACCAACAGAGCCTTCTGATCAGAGAGAGTGGACACAGGGATTTCTAGGTTCTTATCCTCATGGCTTTCACCTTTCCCATCCCATTCATTTGATGCCATTCCTTACAAAAATTCTTCTCCCACGTGAGAGCCAAAAGAGGTACTAAATTGTGAAACTTAAGTTAAAAACAATGTTTTTGTGCAGTCCTATAGGTTTGATCTTAATTCTAGTTATTAAAAAATCATTAAACAGAATATTTAGCTAAAAAAATAAAGCGGGCATGTTCATCTTTACCACATAGCTATACAAAAGTATACAATTATATGCAGATACATACACATATAAGTAATTATGTATTTGTATGTATGCATATACACACATATAGACAAATTCTTCATGCTTTCATAGTTGCCTAAGCTTTTACTCTGAAAACTGATAAGACAATATATCTTAGCAATTGATAACGTAAATTTTAAGCATTGCCTTTTAACTATTTTATGCCAGTTTATTTTTTAAAAATAAAGCTAATGTATACATATTAGGAAAAATAAAATATCCTAGTTTTAACTATCAAACACAAACTCAAAAGTTTTTTCTAAAGTAGCTGTGCACACATCCAATTCAGGATAAGAATGATGAGTCCTAAATCTGAGGCAAAGTTTTGAACATGTTTGATGTATCCTGAACTATGCATGAAAAAGCATCTGTTATTTACAGATCAAAGCAACCCTGAGTATCCTAAAACAACTAGAGTGAAAAATGCCCAAATCTAATTTCATCCCTGTCCACATGCTTCTTTGACTAATAATTCAGAGAATTGGTCAGTATGTTGAACTAATTAGCATGCTTAACGCTTGCCAATTTTGATGGCTCCAATTTTTTATTTTAAGAAATGGAATATAAAAAATAATTTTAAAAACACACACACAAGCAAATTTGAGAACTGCAAAGGCCAGTATATTGACAAAGTCACATATACTGACTAATACCTCAAAAATCCCCAAAACATGAGTGACACTTATTTCTCTCTAAGCTGTGAAATGGGTTGTAAATTATTCGGGAATTTTCCTTTTTTTTTTTTTTTTTGTCTTTTTTGCTGACCGGTAACAGGATCGCAACCCTCGGTGTCACGCCCGTACTGGGGACCGGCAACGGGATTGCAACCCTCGGTGCTGTGCCCGCACCGCGCTCAACCAGTGAGCGGGAACCGGTCTCCACATGGGATCGGAACCCTCGGCGGGAG
>NW_007795916.1:0-1438 GCF_000696425.1 Galeopterus variegatus | reverse complement strand
TAGCAATGCGCCACGGGGCTGGCCCCGAGGCAAGTGGACTCTAAAGGAGATGGGGTAGAATCAATTCATTCTCCCTATAGTCTCTCTTGTTCCGACATTCACAAGGAATTCATCCAGTCTTGGGAGCTGGAGTCTCAGGCACCCTTCCTCTTAACACTGGTTATACAGTATGATACAGCTTAATACAGCTACTCTAAATAGCTGAAGGATGAGAGGGCATCAGCACTCAAGGCTCCACCCGATTAGCATGTGAGGAAATTCTTGCTGTGCCCAGTTCCCTACTTCCCATATCATTAGTCTTTCTTATCAGGGCACTAGGCTGAGCCATGGCCTGACACAGGTGTTCCTCCTCCAAACTCGCCGCGTTTAGAATCGTGTCCCCTCGGTCCTCGTTAGGCTATCTGCTTCTCTTTGTCAAGCATACTTCCACCAGAAGACATTTTGCTAAGCTTTGTCGCTGCTTTAAGAGAAAGATATGTCCACAACAGAGCATATTTGATGACCCAGATTCCTCAGCCTTTGTGGCTAATTTTTAAGTATTCAAATAAGCTAAGGAAGTTCTCAGGAAGCTAAGATGGAGACACAAAAGAGCAATTGGGTAATCATAGAATAAATTAATGCCTGATTGCTTCTGGATTTTTCTTTCAGAAACTTTTTAAAAAATGTCTTATGCAACCCCAGAATCATCAAAAATATATTATAAAAAGGCATCAAAAGGAAAAGAGACCAAAAAAATGGTTTCATAACAAAATGGCTCCAAATACTTTTCCAGGTTCTAAAGATTTCTATGTCCTTGGATTCTCGGTTCTTCAGTCACTTCAGAGTTATGAAATGAAGTAGAATAAATGTTCTAATAGTATAGTTTATTCAATCAAATAGAAGAGATTAAAACCAGGCTATATCCAGTGATTCTTTCTAGTGTCAGGAACTCCCCTGTTCTCGCAGTGAGTGAGAAGTCTCCCTCTTCATTGTGAGGGAGTTGCCTTCTAAACACACGCTTGATGCAGTCAAACATCTGGATGATGACATTCTTCTTCACGACAGTGTAACAACATATCAACCATGAGACTTTCAAAGGGGAGGTGAAGACTGAGGGCAGAAGAAAAGTGCTATTGCTTTTAGGAAGGAATTTAGGGAATGCATGAAACGAGGACAATGCTCAGTATGGAGAGTTCAAAACCAGGGGGAGCTTGGGGCAAGTGGCAGCAATAGGAAAAGAGTTGAGAGACCAGCCTCTCGATGGTGCCTGTAACTGGAGATAGTACTTCAAGCAAAAAATAGCATTTTTAAGAGGAAAAAGAAAAACCATGAGTGCAGACAATTAACTCACCTCCACTTCCAGCTGGCATGGAAATGACTATAGAATGTAAGACTAACACGCCAGTACTAGCACTGGAAATGAGGAAAAATGACACTCACATGCCAGACACTTGGGAAT
>NW_007795915.1:0-1438 GCF_000696425.1 Galeopterus variegatus | reverse complement strand
AAAAAAAAAAAAAATTCTTCCTATTATAAAAGTTATGTATTTTCGTTATAGAAAAATTATATACTATAGAAAATAACTTAGAAGAGAATTAATTTTGTGGGTGGACTGGTAATTTTATTTCTGTTCCATATGCTTTAATACATCACGTTTATTTTTTAAATAAATAGGGATTATTAAATAAGTTTTACATTTTTTCATGGTTTCATAATGGGCTGTGCTATCATTTATTTAAAGTTTATCAGTTGTTGCAAATTCAGGTTTTTCTGTTCCTCTTTATTATAAATATTGTTCTTCACCCCCCCCACCCCACTGGCCCCTATGGCAGTTTAGTGAAGTCTATAAACTCTCCTTGGAAATAACTTTTTTAAGTACATAAAATAAAAATACAAAGCAAACCAATATTAAAATACAACTGCAAAAGTGTTAAATTTTTGTGACACAGTAATGTATATGCTTCTTTCTAATTTCAAGAGAAAACAAGATCTGGCAGCCAGTCTGTTAACTACCATAATTTCAAAGTAGTGATGAGCATAGTTGATTCTTTGACATGCCTGCAACAACTATAATGTGATAAGAAAGTAGCTGTGATTTCTGTGTGTTGTACGGTGAAAGGGGTGTGATACCTTTCCTTATTTGTCATAGGGGTCTCTGCAGACACTCCCGTAACAAGACAGGTTAACAAGAGAAAAGTATAACAAATTTACTAATTCAGAGTTTTACATGACACCCGAGCCTTCAGAAATAAAGACCCAAAGACCCAAGGGAGAACTGTATTTTTATGGATAGTAACGCAGAAGTATGTTTGGGGGACAAAAGTGTGTGATCTGGTAATAAATCGGAGGGAACTTAGCAAGGCCTGTTTGTTAGATTCTTCTTGGCCTCTGTGTGGCATACCTTCCTCCTAAGTATATGGCAGGACCCCTTCTGGAATGAGGGTCTTGTGATTGACTTTTAGAAATTTTATAAAGGCCAGCTCCTACACAGAAAGACAGGGGAAGGTTAGAGTAATATTGCTAGTTTCTGTGGCCTGCCTTGAGGGAGAAAGGGGAGCAAGAGAAAAAAGGGCAGGAGAAGGTCAGAGCAGGACTTTGCTTCTGAGGCTTTTCCAGTGTCCCTCAGTTCAAAGTATTCAGCATGCCAAAGAGCCATTCTTTGAGGTATTTTCTGAGCTCCAACAGTGTCAAAGTCACATGTACAGCTAGTACTACTGTAGTTTGTTGCCTGCATTTATAATTGACAGGAATGCTGAATTTCAGTTAAAAGTAAAAACAGAGATAGAATTTTTTTCATTCAAGGTTATGGGCCCCCTAATTTCTATCCATAGACAAGTTTTAAAAGCCCTGGCCTTACATGAACAACCTTGTTATGTAAAATTTTCCTACATATCTAATTATTTCCATAAGGTGGAGCCCTGTAAATGAAATGGTGTAAACTTTAC
>NW_007795914.1:0-1438 GCF_000696425.1 Galeopterus variegatus | reverse complement strand
CTAATGCTTGTAATGAAAATTCTTGGGATTTTCAGGTGCATTTGCCCTGTGGGACGGGTGGAAAATTGGGGAGCTAGCACTGGAAAAACCACTTCTCAGCTCCAAGTGACTTTGCCAAGCTGAAAAGTTCTTATGTCCTTTTTGAAAGAATCTCGGAATTGTGATTTTCTTTTACATATTGGGAAATAATTCACTACTTCAAAACCCAGAGTGGAACAAAGCAAAACTCTGTGTGCATGAAGCGCATCAGTCTCAACCGAGGGGGAGTGGCTTCTAGTTTACAGCTGATGACTTATATGAGGGTGGGTCCTAGGGAGACAGCATGACACATGTTATCTTGACAAGCTTGGTTCTGTTACTTATAGGTAAGTGTGTGGAGAAAGGGTTGGGTCTGACATGAATTTGTTACAGTGGATCTCAATAGGAAAAAAGTTTGAAAAACATTGACTGGTGTAAACAGAAGTCCTATTTGAAAAGACTAAAGTGGATGTGCTTCAGGGTCCCTTGAGAAACTTAAGTGTACTCTATGCTATGGATTCTAAACTTCAGCCATTTTCAACCTTGTATCCCCAAGGCCTGTCTGTAACTGTATATACCTTTCACATAATGGATTCACTATGAGGTTAATGAAAAAAAATTTAAAATGACCCCCTAGGTTGGGGGTCAGCAATTCTTTTTCCAAAAAGAGCCAGATAGTAAATACTTTAGGCTTTGTGGGTTATACGGTCTCTGTCACAACTGTTCACCTCTGCTTGTGTAGCAGGAAAGCAGCTATGACAATATGTAAATGAATGGTTGTGACTGTGTTCTGATAAAACTTTATTTCTAAAAACGACAAAACCATTGGTTGTCATTTGCAGACTTGGCGGGCTAAGCTAAAGACTTCACTATCTCACGTGCTGTCCATTACTTTACTTCTCTTGTTACTCTCAGGTGAGCATTCACATTCAGGGGAGGTGTAATGAATGCATAATGTAGGTGATTAACCTCCCAGTTCAGGATCCAATTGAGAAACCACAGAGCTCCCTGCTCTGTATGAGAATGGAATCATTCATTCTGGCCCAGGGGAACATTTTGAAATATGGACTGTTGTTCGGGATGATGACATTTTCTAGAAATGTGATTATATGTGCAACCACAAACATTCAATTTTGGAAGAGACATAATATAAACACCAATCAAAATAGTCGTCCGTCATTTTTGTAAAAAACGTAATCCTCTGTTTTGATGTTTCCTTGACTTTGTACTTGAATGTGTTTAGTTTATAATTTCCCCCTGCTCTTTCTTTTTCCTTTTTGATGCCTGGGCATCACGTGAAGCATTTGGAAAGAGGAATGGGGAACACAATGGTCACCTGACCTCTGTGCTGAGAAACCATCCCACAGTGCGGTTTAGTTCAACTTTCTGTCTGTGTGGGTGAGGAGTGAGACATCAGGTT
>NW_007795913.1:0-1438 GCF_000696425.1 Galeopterus variegatus | reverse complement strand
CCTCCCCTCCCCTCCCACCACTTTTCACCCCTTAAAGAGATATTGTGATGAATTAATTTAGAATTATAATTAAGTGTACAATTTGAAGTAACTGTTTTGTTTTTATGAAGTATTTTCTGAGGCAAGATTGGGAAAGTGCAGAGTTGGGGCAAATCTTTCTTTGTGGCCTAACTGCTGATAGGAAGAATTTTTATGCATGAATTCCCTCCTCCTTTCCCATTTCTGTGACTTGTCACTGCCTCTCCGATCCTACAGAGTAATGTGCTCTGCTTCCCATCTTATTTCCACCCCACTCCACCTCCACATACAAGTACCACATTCACTGCAGTGCGCTGCTGTTACGTTCTTACATATAATCATTGCCTTTACAAATACTTTTGTTTAACGTTTAATTGAAGAATCATCAGTTCAATATGCAGCTAGGTGAAGCTAACCAGTAGATGTATTTTTTAAATTTGAAATGTTGGATAATATCTTTCACTTAAGAAAATTAATGTTTCTAAAAAGTGTCTTTTTTGCATTCAAATGTTTCTGAAATATGACACTTCAATTTTAATTACTATTATTAAATATCAATGAATTGGTTTTGAATAACCAGTCAGATAAGTGGTGTTTATGCATTGTGCAATGCTATCTAAGATATTTACTTGGCACAGAGAGAATCACTGGCTTGCCAAATAAGAGAATTCAGCATCTCTTGTTTGTCAATCCTATATTAACTGCGTTTGTATTTCTGACAGTTTTCATGATGGAATTAGAAACGAAAAAGAACATACAATACAGATCTATATTTCTGTATTGAAATGAGTGGTTCCAGTTAGTAGAAGTATTGTGATTTGGAGAATGGTTGAGGAGACGAGGTTTAATAATTGCTCTTCTGGGAAAAAGTATAAACAAAATCTTGAGATCTCTACTATCAAAAAAATACACAATCATAAGGAAATAAAAAAGGCCATGGTGAAGTGCACACTTATTGATACCTATTTTAAATAGTTATCAATATTAGCTATGAGAGTTTTGTATATTTTGCCAGGGGAAGTTCTCTTGGTGTACGTGCTTATCATTACATGTTCTGAACACAGCATAATGTTGCGTATTGTGCAAGCAGAGAATCTGGGCTAGTGTGTGTGAACGCTTATGTGGTATATCAATGGAAATAGATGCAAATAAGGGAAAATATGGACACCTGAAAATTTTTAAGGTTCATTTTTTCAGTGGCTTAATTTAAATAGTAAATGCTTGTAAAGAATGAATGTCCAGAGGCAAGGACTAACTGCGAACCCTCAAGATTCTCATATGGTTCACTGCTTGTTTCCAGAGAAGTAGACTCTAGAAATGAGATCAGGTAGCAGGAGGTGCATTAAGGACTGTTCTTGTGATCCCTCCATCTGTGGAGGGCAGGGGAGAAAGCAGAATCCAGAGACAAGGAAGAAGAAGA
>NW_007795912.1:0-1438 GCF_000696425.1 Galeopterus variegatus | reverse complement strand
TTTTTGTAATGGAGCTATATGCCTCTGGAAATAGGATTTTATTATTTTTAAAATAACCCAAATGCAACCTCAATATAGAGATATAAGCACAGCATTAACATAATGATATCTTTGGTCAGCTACATGAATTGAAACATGCAAACGTGTTATCACTTTTTGTTCTCAAAGTTCTATCAATTCAGACTACACATAACTGGCCAGATTTAAGTAGATCAATACTGTATTAATTTCAAGAATGTGCTGTTTCTAGTTATCTGGTAAATAAATATTTCTAATGTTGTTTCAGAGAGATGTATAATTTCCTAAACCATTATTCTTACTTTACAAAACTAGTAGGTTTACTTTTTTTTTTTTTACCATTTCTGCTTTTCATAAGAAAACTGTTAAGAACATGACCTACAAAAAGCCACAGCCCCTGAGGAACAATTATCAACAATTAAAGAAACATTTCATTGCTGAATAAACTCTTTCTCCTTTATAAGAAATGTCACAGGGCTATTTTTTGCATTTGAGACAAATGGCGTTGTCATGACGTGTCCCTTGGCATAATGGCATGCTCTGTTCCCTACTTGCACCCTGCAGAATGAACCCTCCCCAAACACACAAAACAAGTCTTCCTCAAGACCGTCTTTGGGGCCAGCAGAGGTGGGAAGGCAGGAGTGGGAGTGGGGGTTATCAACCAATTGGTAAAGGGTCACAAAAAAAGATTACATTGGGACTTCCGATTAAGATGGCAGAATAGACGGTCCCCAGTGTCATCCTCTTCCATAATCAACCAATTTACAACTATTAAAAAGCAATGAATGCTAAGCTGGGGCCACTCGAGCTCAAGGGAAGAGGAGGAGAGACCTATGGAGTTCATGAAGACAGGAGAAGCCACAATGAAAGAAAGAAAGGCTCGCTCCCACCTTTTCGAGCCCCAGCCTCTTTAAGGCTGGCCCTGGTGAGCACATGGAGCAAGAGCTCACAAAAGCCGCAGCTGTGCCCTTCATATGAAGTTGCTTGGAGGCGGCAGAGGAGAAGAGGGCCTTGGTGGCCCCCAGACCAGCAAGACCACTAACAGGGTTCCTGTGGACCCACATAGGAGCGAGTGACCACAAATAACTGAAAAAAGGAGCTGTTCAGAGCTGGTGAGTCATTGCAAGGGACTGGTGCATGACCAATCCCATGAGAAGTATTTGGACTGAGGGTGGTAGGGGAGACGGGCCCATTGGGGAACATTGGGGCACAGCTTGGGCAGCTGATATGCCCCCCAATCAGTGCAGGACCACTCAGTGTAGACAGGTCTGGAATATAGAACTGCAGGGGTGTTGTTTGCTGAAAAGACTCAGGCTCAGACCAGAGTTTCCACACTACCCAGGTGTACTGGACCTCATGAGACCCGGAAGTGCTTACAAGGTAAACAATTAAAACCCGAGCTGCACAAAAAGCCTTCCCC
>NW_007795911.1:1152-1438 GCF_000696425.1 Galeopterus variegatus | reverse complement strand
CCACAGAAATCTCCTAAGTCTAGTTGTTTTATACTATTTTCTTGTTGATCTTCTGTTTAGTCGTTCAATTAATTATTGAAAGTAGGTCATTAAAGTCTCCAAACATTATAATTAAATTGTCTATTTCTTGGGCCGGCCCGGTGGCGCACTGCTACAGTGCGCCGCTTCGGAGCACGGCGGCGTTCCCGCTGAGGGTTCGGATCCCACATACAGACCGGCCGCTCACTGGCTGAGCGAGGTGTGGGAGCAACACCGAGGGTTGCGATCCCATTGCCGGTCCCGGTCC
>NW_007795911.1:0-446 GCF_000696425.1 Galeopterus variegatus | reverse complement strand
GCTACAGTGCGCCGCTTCGGAGCACGGCGGCGTTCCCGCTGAGGGTTCGGATCCCACATACAGACCGGCCGCTCACTGGCTGAGCGAGGTGTGGGAGCAACACTGAGGGTTGCGATCCGTTGCCGGTCACGAAAAAAGACAAAAAGGAAAAAAAAAATTGTCTATTTCTTGGGCCGGCCCAGTGGCGCACTGCTACAGTGCGCCGCTTCGGAGCACGGCGGCGTTCCCGCTGAGGGTTCGGATCCCACATACAGACCGGCCGCTCACTGGCTGAGCGAGGTGTGGGAGCAACACTGAGGGTTGCGATCCGTTGCCGGTCACGAAAAAAGACAAAAAGGAAAAAAAAAATTGTCTATTTCTCACTTATATAACATTCTGAAAGCAGAACAACTTATTAGAACTTGAGGAGTCTGCTTCTGACTAAAAACCTATACGTAGTTTTTCGG
>NW_007795910.1:0-1438 GCF_000696425.1 Galeopterus variegatus | reverse complement strand
AAACAACTCAGGATTTAACTTGCTTCGTCTCTCACTTCCTATTTTCCTCTCTCTCTCTTTGCGTTTTCTGAACATTTTTTTGTGGTAGATTTTACATGTTTTAACTGATACATCTGGCTCGTTTGTCCTACAGAGCACATGGAAGATGTACCTGATTGAAGGTAGGCATGGCTATGTGTCTTGCTTTGGCCAGTCATACAGGAGCATCACTTTGGGCCAAAGTTCAGCCCCCAAGTTTTTTCCTCTGCCATGGAGATCACAGAGGTTGATGTGGACATGTAATGAGACTGAAGTGGCCTGGGATGCTGAGCCTACACGTGGCGGACAGCACTCTCAAGAGGTGTCTCAGCAGGCAGAGGACTAGTAGTAAACAAGAAATAAACCTTTGCTGTTTTGACACAGAGTTTCTGGGTTGTTTGCTACAGTTGCATAATGTAGCCTATGGTGAGTCTATTGTGAGCAATACAATTTCTTAATCGATTTTAAACATTGTAATTAGTTTTAAATTCTGGCTTCTGCTACATTGTTCCATTTTTGGAATTATTTCAATCACATAAATATTTTCTGAGATATATACCTTGCAATGAGATGACCTTTTGTACTTGTACAAACTTGAACACAAAGTATGTGAATTCCATATTCTTGGTCTCGTGAAAGGACTAGCAAAAATTAACGCACAGATTCATCTGTTCTTTGTTATTATGAAAAACTGCTTGTTAATTTGAAAAATGGTTATAAAATCTTCTGATATTTTACTTTGAAACAGTGTACAGCAAAAATGTTTGTTAAGTGAAGAACCATCATGAAACCAATTTGTTTTACAGCTGGAAGAGACTTAAGTGTTTATCAAATGAAATATTTTCTCTTTCTTTGTTGAAATGGCTGATTCTGTGTCTGGGGCAAGATGATGTACATGATGTACATGATGTACCAGGAAAATCTTGTCATATCAAAAAATCAAGATAGTTATCAAAGACTACAGGGCTATGTCAAAAGGACCTAGGAGCATAGCTGAAGAGGCTTCTTCTATCCACGTTAAGATAATTTAAGCATCAAATCATCAATCAAGAGGTCGATCTTGTCAATTATAGTTAAAATCAGGAGTTCATAATAGTATGTAACAAAAAAGAGAGGGGGAAAAAGAAAAAAGGAAAATAACCTTACTGCTTAATTTTAGAGAATGCTAGGGAACCAAATCACTATTTTGAAAACTTGTAAAAATTGAAGCATATGTCCTGTCTTTCCAAAAAGAATTGTACCTCAGGATAATTCAATAGGTAAAAAAGGGATACTTTTCTGTATAAATGAATTCTGCTAAGAAATGAAGAAATGACAAAATTAGAAATTATGATTTTGCAACTCTTAATACAACAGTATGTCTAGGTATTGATCATAAATAGCTAATATCACAAAAGAAAGACAGCCAGATATTAGGTCC
>NW_007795909.1:0-1438 GCF_000696425.1 Galeopterus variegatus | reverse complement strand
GTGGCTGGTGGCTGGTGGCTGGTGCCTGGCAGACACAGATGAGAAATAGAGGACTAGTTGAAAAAGAAATGAACACAAAGAGAGGATTGGCTCCTTCGGCTGTGTCTGCCCCAGAGGGTGCAAACGAATGTGTTTTCTCTCAACATCCTACACTTTTTCTCCATGGTCTCGTATTAGTAATATAGAAAGTTTCAGCAGAAAACAGCCTGGAAAGAAAGAAAAACTTTATGGGAAAGAATGGCATTGTTTTTGCCTGCAGTATAAGGATCTGTGGAACTGGTGACACTGGGCAGACAAGGGGAGTGAGTGGCCTGCTCGCCACTGCTGGGGATGCCAGCTTCCTGTGCCGCCTGCCCCGGCAGTTCAGAAATCCCAGTGGGTATTTCCAAGGAGGCACAGGGCCAGAGTTCACAAATCCAGAACACCACGTACTCCGGGTGCCACTGGGAAACAAAATTGGAATGTTGTCACTGTAATTGTATTTTCTTATGGAACATTGGCCAAGTGTCCTGAAATATCCAGGGCACTGTTGAATTTTAAATTGGTTCTTTCATTGTCTTGGCAAATTTACTCAAAAGTGTCACGGTCACAACTCCTATGTTTTGGGGTTTTGAATACGTATATGTACGATGTAAGTATGCAGGATGAAGGACAGGGAAGGAAGGCGCTGCAGAGGCTGGAAGAACCAACCCCACACCCAGGAAGCGCTCATCCCTCAAAGAACTGCTACTAACACACACGTCCCTGTTGCCAGCACCTTCTCCATACGCTGGGAGCACTGATTGTCAATGCACTATGTTTAGTTCTTAGAAAATGTTACAGATCCAACAGAGGATAAAGTAGATGATAAATAAATAATTCTTATGTGACCTGACGGTGCCCCCCCACCACCCTTTTCTTTTAGTATTTGCGGCCACATATGCTAAAAGTCTATTTCCTAAGGAATTAATCTTACTTAAGGAAAATACAGTTTCTAATATCATAAAAAAATTTATCTCTGACCACTGCCCTTTCTTTCCTGCTCTGTCCCTCTGTTCCCCAAGTGCAATAACGCCCCATCTCATTGGAATGTCCAGCCCATCGATCCAGGCTTTGCACGGTCCACACTCATGTCATGCCCTTTGAACCCATCAGTTTAAATGCACCTGTCATCCCTTCTTTGCACATTTCCCCAACTCGCTTGCTTCCTCTGGCTTGGTCATGTTTCTTTAACAAAAACACAATCTCAATTACATCTAACTCTCCAGAAACTTAATTCCACCTTCCTGAGAAAATCAAAGCACTCAGAAGAGAACACCTACAGTCACACGCCCCACCTACCCACCTTCCAGCACCTACACCCATGCATTCTGTTCCCTTACTTTACTGTAGAAAAAAGCAAAAGCAAAGTCCTGTTTATGCAGTGCATACATATCCTCCCCTGTCTCCTACCTCACCA
>NW_007795908.1:0-1438 GCF_000696425.1 Galeopterus variegatus | reverse complement strand
ATTATCCATCTTATCTAGGATTGCCAGAATTCACAAATAAAAATACAGGACACACCGTGAACTTTGAATATCAGATAAAAAACAAATAATTTTTTAGTATAAGTAAGTCGCATGTAATGTTTAGGACATCATTTTACTACAGCAGAATTCCCTGTTTATTTGATATTTAAATTTTACTAATTTTTATTTAGTAAACCTAATCCCATCACACATGTCTACAACTCTTCTGTTTATCTCCTAATTTCATGTTTCTTCCATCTCCTTTTCTACTTCAACCCCTATTATCTTGGATTTCAGTTAAACATATTATGACCTGTTTTCCCAGTGTTTTCAAACCCATCCAGAGTCAGATGACTATAAAGACCCACTCAGGAGCACTCATTTATGGTTTCTAGGCTGCTCCTCACATACTGGCTGTCCAGCTCTGGGCATGTGCTGTGAACCCAAGTGTCAGTTTCCTCATCTGTGAAACCGGAGACTCATAGTCTCATAGTCTTGTCGTGAGGACTGAATGACAGTGCACAGTTCCTAGCACACAGTATGAGCTCATTAAGTGACAATAAGTGTCAGCTAGAATTATCGGGATTGTGCCCTTGTGTTTGTTGTTATTTTATAGATGAGACCACGAAGGCCCAGAATTAAAATGAGTTGCTGGCGTTTACTTAGTGACAGTGCTGCTAAGCATTGGAGAGTTTCTGAGAGTCTGCTTCAAATGTCAAATTCAAGGTTCAATGTCAATATTTCAGACCTACTCACATGAAGACCAATATGGTAGACACTGTTGTCATTTAACCAGTTGCCATTCCCATTGCTTCATTTCTTCTTGCTGGAAGAGCCTGATTTTAGGAGGTGCCTCTGCCCAGCCACCTGTGTGTGCTGGGAACGGGTTTCCTTCCAGCCCAAGGAAGGAATTGCTATCATGTGACTGGTTTATGCGTGGGTAGGTGACCCCTTCCTAGCCCATGGGACCTGAGATATGCTGAGGTACTTCTCGAAAACATTTTTCTTGTGAATAAAAACATATACATGGGAAAAAATTTTTTTTCTGCACTGGATGTGGCCATACTGACACACAACTTTTAGAACTGCCATAGCCAACTTCTGACCAGGAAGGGAGAGGCCTCCAATGCCCTGAAGATGGTGGAGTGGACAGAAGGAAAACATCTGTCTGTACCCTCGGGGATTGTTGAGCTACTGATTTTTTCCTGTGACTGCCTGACTCTAGATTTCCCATTTTGTGAAGTAATAACTCTTTTTTTCTATTTAAGTATTCTTGGTCTATTAGTTGTGACAAAATTCACCCAAAGTGATACAAAACTCCAAATTACACAGGAAAGAGATGGATTAAATGGTTTTTAGTTGCCTTTGAATTTCTGCAAAACTCCATGGCCATTCAATGTATTTTTTGAAGGAATTTCAGGTGACAACACTCCTTTTC
>NW_007795907.1:0-1438 GCF_000696425.1 Galeopterus variegatus | reverse complement strand
ACCGCGCTCAACCAGTGAGCGGACCGGTCTCCATATGGGATCCGAACCCTTGGCGGGAGCGCCACCGCACTCCACCGAGTGCGCCAGGCCGGCCCCACATTTATTATTTTGATAGATATTCCCAATTATCCTTTATAATATTGTCTATATCGTATTTAAAATACTTATTCTAGAATTTTAATTTAATTTATAGTCATAGGAACTCACTTAGAGAGGGAAGGGTTTTCTCTGTAAGATACATACTATGTACATTAATTGAGATGTTAAAATATTCTCCTAGAATGTAATTGTCACAATAAAGCCAAAGACTGCTACTATGATGAAAGTGTTGCCGATCAGAAGAGAAGTTTGAACACTGCTGGACAGTTCAGAGGAGGAGGGGTTTGCATAAATTGCCTGCAGAACACCATGGGGATCAATTGTGAAACCTGTGTCGATGGATATTATAGACCACACCAAGTAAGAGTCCTTCACCACAGCTGAGCTCCACTGTCTTCCTGGAGTGCAAGAGACTTCACCGAGCCTCAGCCTCAGTACTGCAGACTCACTTTCTCTTGTAGTGCTTCATTTATGTTCCCGTGACACTGGTCGTGCTCTTCAGATCTGCATTTCCTATTCTGTCCTGTTTTCTTGCTCAAATGTGGATGTTCACTTATTGTTATTTAGCTTGGATTCGGGGGCCTGTTGGCTGTGTAATCTCAGGTAAAACCAACCGTACACATGAAGATTTAGCCAATAACTAAAGCAGCTGTATTTTGCCCATAGCAGGTGTTCAGTCAGTCCTCCATTGACTTGATAGTTGTTGCACGGATACTTGTGAGAG
Source organism: Galeopterus variegatus (assembly GCF_000696425.1). Lineage (NCBI taxonomy): Eukaryota > Metazoa > Chordata > Mammalia > Dermoptera > Cynocephalidae > Galeopterus > Galeopterus variegatus. Next base: position 615 of record NW_007795907.1, on the reverse strand, counting down.
TCTGTTTACAGGTGATGCTTAAAATGTGGCTGTGCGGGTCAGCAGAGTGAGGGGGCTGGTAGCAGTGCTGGTGGGGAAGGGTGGCATTTGCTAATGATACTGACTGCTGTCACCCTCAGAGAGATGTTTGGGGCCTTCTGACTTGAGACCACCTTGTGCTCCTGAGATCCTACATCCCCTTGGTACACAAAATCATTGTAATAGTCCCATCTTGAATAAAAAGCTGATACCTTGTCACTGGTATTATTATTGATATTATTGCTAATATTACTGTTATTTCTAGCAAGATAATCCAGGACAATTCCTGCCTTTCAGGTTTCTCCTTATGAGGATGAGCCTTGCCGTCCCTGTGACTGTGACCCCGTGGGGTCCCTCAGTTCTGCCTGTATTAAAGATGATATCCATTCTGACTCACGTAATGGTAAGTTCTTGGTTCACTTATGTGCTTGTAGTTGATTTTTTTTTTTTTTTTTGGTGGAAGACTTGTACTTCATGGAAGCATTACCATTGTGTAGCAATTTGGTGATATGATTCTTCATTGATTCTTGTGTTCACCAAATATTTATCAAGCACCTACTATGCATCAGGCAGTTTCCTAGGACCCAGGACTATGTA
>NW_007795906.1:0-1438 GCF_000696425.1 Galeopterus variegatus | reverse complement strand
AACATTTTGAGAAATGCATCATTAGGCAATTTTGTTGTTGTCAGAACATCTTAGAGTGCACTTACACAAACCCAGATGGTATAGCCTACTACATGCCTAGGCTATATAGTATAGCCTATTCCTCCAATGTATACTTTGCACTGTGATGTTACTAAGTGATAGGAATTTTTCAGCTCTATTATAATCTTATAGGACCGCTGTCCTCTATATGGTCCACAGCTGACAAAAACATCACCATGCAGTGCATGACTGTAATAATACTTTTTATAGTATCAACAATACTGAAAATAAATATGTGAAGCAGACCCAAAAAAGTTCTCCATGCAGCTCGAGCCTTGAGAATTTTAGTAATGAAAGATTTTAGAGAGTACTGAAAGAAAAATATGGGCTATGTTTGCAAAGTGTGTTGAGATTTTCATCACTGTTGTTAGACTAGTCTCCTCCAAATGAATTTCAAGTATTTCTAATAAAACTATGATTATAAGTAATATGACATCTGATTTTTCTTTAGCAATTCAATCATAAGAAGTTTGGAAGGAACAAGAAATTAATAAAGAATTAAAGTGGAATCTTTGGCTATTGATACAAATTTAGGAACATGATTTTGATGCATATAAATTGAAGAAATTTTTAAAAATTAATTCTAATGTTCATAAAGCATTCATCATACTTAGTTTTTATGGGTAACCAGATTTGGATAATATCCTTCTGCTTGAATTCCAGTATAAGCATGTTGCTGATTAACACCAAGGTCAAAGTTTCAGATACCCTTACTGAACAGCCACCAAAAAAAAAAAAAAAAGACAGATTCCCCCCAAAAACAAAAATTCAGTACATAAACTTTATATTTTCAAAGTATAATACATAAAGTAGCAGCCAAATAGAGAGAAATCAGCTATACAGTAAAATTGACTAAGGCTGTATTTATCTAGTCTTCCATATCTTATTCAACAACACAGTCTTTGTTTACAGAATAGTCAGGACAGCTGAAAGCAGATTACATTTTGTCACATTATTGACTAAAATGTCCATAGAACAAAATCTTGTTAGAGTGGAGCAAGTTTCATTATTAAAATTTATGGGGGAAAAAAAAAAAAAAACACTGACAGGTTAACAGAGAAGACTTAGGGTCAGAGATCAGAAAGGAAAAGTTAACATAAACAGCATGAGAATATCTACCAAAGCTTTTTGTTCTCTCATTTCCATTACACATTGTGTAAATATGTGCTAAGACACTAAAATAATGTTGGAACTACAAAATGCAATATTTCAAAACCTTACCTAATAAGAGCTGTAGAATATGATTTTTAATTTTTTATCATATTGCAGAATATGATTCGACATAGTGTCTTCAAAAGAAGGATATCTGTGACATATAAATACATAGAAATAATAGAGAGAAGCAAAAAAATATTTTAATGTATTCATATTTTCACCC
>NW_007795905.1:0-1438 GCF_000696425.1 Galeopterus variegatus | reverse complement strand
ACAGCAGTAGACTGAGGCCTGCTATTAAGATACCATGTAAAAAATAGTTTCCAAAGTTTTGAAAGAACTTCTGGACATCAACAACAGTGTGGCTTCCATTTCAGGCCCATTATCATATCCTCATGGAGTGAAAATTGCCTGAAAAATAGGGCCACATGATGCCTGAATCCCTGCATCATTTGAATATTTTTGGCTATAAATATAGTGAAGTAGTTGGCTCTTTCTTCTAAAACTAACATTTAATGATCAGTGGTATTGACATAGCAGTGATCTACAGGAAATACAAAACAGGAACCCATTGTTTATCCTGTTCTCAGTGTACATTGCCAGATCATTGTTCAGAAAACTTTGAACAGGGTTGCTTCAGTGGAGTTCACAGAGTTGTTAAGATCTAAATTGAATGATAGAATTTGTCCTTGTTACACAAAAAGCAATTGTGAAAAGATTATTAAAGGCTAGTAATATATTGACTCTGAATTTTAAAAAATCTTTAGGATTTCTACCTATGATTTCTTAAAATGACAAATGCTATTGGTCATAATTGAGGGGAAGGGCTGTCAAACTAGGAAGTCAATAATTTTCCTGAACTAAATAAAATTAAAGATGTACATGCAACATGGAAATTATTCATGGTTTCTGATTAAGTGTTATACATTGAAGAAATGAATATAAATTGTAACACATTCGATTTTATAATAGGCAGTCACATATAAATATTTTGCTCTTCTATCCATCTATACTAAGAACTGCATTAGAGTATAATGACTGAAAGCCTTTAATGCTTCCTACTTATGTGGCTACTCTAATCCCCTTATGCTTCAGTTCTAGTGTAAACAAAACAAGAACCACAGCCGAACTTGCATATGACTGCTGTGAGAATTAATTGAGTTAATATATGCAAAGCTCTTAAAGCTACTCATACACAGCAAGCACTCCATATGTACAGGCTGGCACTGCTGTTATCATCATCATCATCTCAATGACATGCAACACCTGTAATTAATAGCATGGACTTTGGGTGCTATGGGTCAAATATGTCCCCCAGAAGTTCATGCATTTGAAACTTTATCTCCATTGTAACAGTGTTAAGAATGGGGAATCCTATTATGGTTATTGAAAGGTGGGGCCTTTAAGAGGTGATGAGATTGTGAGGACTGTGCCCTCATGAATGGATTGATCCATTCGTGGAGTAATGGGCTTGGTTCTGATGGCTTCAGAAATAGAGGAAGTGAGGAGGTTAGCTCTCCCTTGCTCAGTCCATTCTGGCCATGTGATATTCTGTGTTGCGTAGAGAATTCCACATGGAAGAATTCCTCAAGAGATATGTTCCCTGGGCTTTGGACTTGCCAGCCTCTGAAATTGTGAGAAAAAAATTTCATTTCTTTATAAATTACCCAATTTCAGGTATTCTGTTATAAGCAACAGAAATGGACTAATA
>NW_007795904.1:0-1439 GCF_000696425.1 Galeopterus variegatus | reverse complement strand
TAGTTTTGCTCTGATCTTAATTCTTTCTTTCCATCTACTAATCCTGTGATTGAATTGTTATTTTTTCACTTCTTTCAGTGTCATGTTAAGTTTTATATTTGAACCTTTTCTATTCTTTTGATATGTGTGTTTATTGCAATAATCTTTCCTTTTGGTATTGCTTTTATACTGTCCCATAGGTTTTGGTATGGTGTATCTTTATTTTCATTAGTTACAAAATGTGTTTTGATTTTCTGTTTTATTTCTTCTTGGACCCATAGATTGTTCAGGAACATGGTGCTTAATTTTCACGTATTTGTATTGTTTCCAGAGTTCTGCTTTTTATTGATTTCTGGTTTTAATCCATTGTTGCCTGTGGAGATACTTGAAATGATGTCATTTTTTTTTTCAATTTGTTGAGACTTTATTTGTGATATATCATGTGATTTATCTTGGAGAATATTCCATGTGCTAATGAGAAGATTGTATATCTGCAGTTGTTGGGTGAAAAGTTCTGTACACACTTGGCAGATCCAGTCGATCTAAAGGGTCTAAAGGGTAGTTTATATCCTGTGTTTCTCTGTTGATTTGTTGCCTAGATGATCAGTGCTGACAGAGAGATGTTCAGGTCCCCAACTATTATCATATTGGGTTTTATCTCTTTATTTAGGTCTAATAGTTTTTGTTTTATATATCTGGGTGTTCTGGTGTTGGGTGCATATACATTTATGACTGTTATGTCTTCTTGCTGAATAGATCCCCTTTTCATTATATAACAGCCTTCTTGTCCTCTTTTTATGGTTTTTGGTTTAAAGTGTATTTTATCCAATGTGAGAACAGCTATTTCTGCTCACTTTTGGTTTCCGTTTTATTGTTTTATCTTTTTTTTTTTTTCATCTCTTCACTATTAGTCTGTGTGTGTCTTTACAGGTGAGGTGAGTCTCCTATAGATAGCGTATAGTTGGGTCTAGCTTTTGAATCCAATCAGTCAGTCTGCATCTTTCAAGTGGGGAATTTGATCCATTTACATTCAGGGCTGTTATTGAAAGGTATTGTCTTACTCCTGGCTTTTTATCAATTTTTCTTTGGATGTTTTAAATATCTTCTGTTCCTTTCTTCCCCTTTTAATGCCCTTGGTGTTTCATGTTTTTTTGATGATATAGTTTCTTTCTCTCTCTCATTTACGTTTTTGTTATACAAGTGAGTTTTCTACTTTCTTGTGTATTCATGGTATTGATTATCATTTTTCGGATTCCATATGAAGGACTCCCTTGAGGATTTCATGTAGTGCTGGTCATTTACTGGTAAACTCCTGCAGATTTTGTTTGCTTGGGAAATACAGTATTTCTCCCTATTTTTAAAGGATAGTCTTGTTGAGTATAGGTTTTTGGCTGGAAGGTTTTTTTTTTCTTTTAACATTTTGAATATATCATCTCATTCTTTTCTGGTCTGTAGACTTT
>NW_007795903.1:0-1439 GCF_000696425.1 Galeopterus variegatus | reverse complement strand
GCCGAATGTGGCCTCAGAGGGCCTGGAAGCCCACCAAGGGGCTGATTCCATGGCCTTAGCTGTGCCAATTCCATATCCAATCCAGCTGCGCCATGCAGCCAGATAAGAGCATACAGTCCAAGCTGACACTTACTCAGGCTCAGTCTCAGGACCACAGGTGCCTTTTCATCTGCTGATAAAACCATCGGCCAGAGACGTAGCTCCTCTGCCCATTCGAGCTCATGCAGTCAGGAACAGGGACAGGCACCGGCCCTCTCTTTTCATCAAACTCAAATACTGACCTTCAGAGGAGCACAAAGGAAAGCCACTGTGCTGGGTAGACATTCCTCAGCACTTATGAAAGAAGGCGAGGCCAGCAAAACCCTCCTTCCATCCAGGAGTCCAACTGCTTTCAAACACCACCTGTCACATGGCTTTTCCACCTACCCCTGGGCTCTGGGGCTTGGAGGCAGATCATCAAGTGCTCAAGCCCAGAGCCTAGTCCTCAGAACTCAAGGTGGGCCCCAAACCCACAGCATAGGATTATTCACAGGGAGAAGAGGGGCCAATTCTCCCAGGGAGAGAGGGGCCAGGCCTGGATGGGGTAAATGGGGTTCATAAGAGTTGCAGTGACAGAGTCAAGGAGCTCAGAAATGGGGGTCAGCCACAGTTTGAAGATGCTGGGACTTTTACACATAAAGGCGAATTCAAATCCAGGGACGGGTGTGAAGAATCCCTGTCCCTCTTCCTATCTCTGGACTGATGCTAACAGTGCTCACAGCCTGGGTGCTCTCTGAAATAGCTTAGCAAACAACTGACTTATGTGATGGGTAACAATTTACAGAGGGCTTTCACAGTATTATCTTATGTGATCACGACACCTGCCACTTGCTGTTATTAATAAAAGAGCTAACAACTATCCAGCCCATACTACTTGATGAATGACTTATGTAGATATTTTTCGCTTAATTATGACCACAGCATTACAAGGTAGACATTATTATTCCCATGTTTTCAAGGGGGGAAACAAAAGGTTAGAGAGGTTTTAAGTCACTGACAGGGTGACACAGCAAAGTGGAGATTCGAACCCCAGCAGCCTGACCCCCAACTCCATCCACAGCCTCTCCCAGCAATGGTGGCACCAGCAATGGCGTAGAAATTGATTTGTCAAAGCTCTATTATCCTCCAGCACCTCTAGCACCCAAGTAGACTGAAGTTCTAGTCTAAGCCTTGCCACTACTGATTATCTGAACTTGGGCAAGTTACTTTTCCTCTTTTCCTCTCAAGTTCCTCATCTGTAAAATGTGGGGTTGGAAGAGATGTTTATAAATTCCCATAAAAATCAGTGATTCATCTTACTTTTCCATAGCCTTGAGAGTCAGATATCAGCATATCCAACTTTCAAATGAGGAAACTCGATACTAGTGTGGTCAAAAGGGTTGTTTAAGGTTACATAGCAA
>NW_007795902.1:0-1439 GCF_000696425.1 Galeopterus variegatus | reverse complement strand
TAAGAAGTGATGACATGAGGGCCTTACGCATCAGTAGACAAAGACAGAGAAAACTAGAAATAAATGGGATGTCACCTCAAAGGTCAAGGTTGAAGACATCAAAAATATGTGTTAACACTGTAAAGAGGACAATAACAGACTACATAGTTGCAACTTAATGCATCTGTTTATGCTGCATATTCTGTTCATCTTCAGAGATTTATTTCCATCATTGTAAAAATTATCATACATAAAAACAGATGACTGCAATACATATTGTAGGAAAGAAGCATTACCAGAGATTTTTTTTAAAAAAAGGGAAAAAGGCTGCTAATTCTGAGATTGGGAGTTAAAAAGCCCCCAGATGACATCAGCCTGAATTCTCCTAGAAAAGAATGACAGGAAGCTGGATCAGGGAACTTTCTCTTTGGGGATGACCCATTTTATCACAGGGATAGGACTGAAAGATAGAAAGCAAGGGCCTGCATGAGGGGCCAGTTGGTCTCTGTCCTTTTGTTCCTCATCTTCTTGCTCCTTAGATGCTGTCATAGGCTGAATTGTTCCTCCCAAAATTGATCTGTTGAAATCCTAATGCCCAGTACCTCAGAATGTAACCATATTTGGAAATAAGGTCCTTAAAGAGATTAAAATGAGGTCTTTAGAATGGGCCCAGAACCAAAATGACTGGTGTCCTCATAACAAGAGGAAATATGGTCATAGGCATGTACACGCCCAGAGGAAGGACCACGTGAAGGCAGGGAGAGATGACCACTTAGAATCCAAGGAGAGAGACTAAGAATGAAACCAACCCTGCCAACACCTTAATCTTAGGCTCCTGCCCTCCAGAGCCATGAGAAAGTAGAGTCCTGCTGTCGAAGCCATGCAGTTTGTGCTGTTACAACAGCCCTAGTTGACTAACACAGGGACCCTCCCTGAACTACAAGTGTACAGCAGAGAATTATTAGCTGTGTCACTGACACGTGTGTCTCCTGGCCCTAAAGTAGACTGATGATCAGCGCTTAGAAGGAACTATACATCTAGAGGGGTGGGAGGAGAAAGGATTAAAGGACAGCCAGACTTCTGTAGCAAAGTTTCCGAGCACCACGACACCTCAGTTCATGACCTTTTTATATCCCTTATGAATAACCACAAATTCCCTTTAGATTCTCTGCTCCCACACTTCCTCTACCTCCTAAATTCACCCTTCTTAGCACCACACAAAATTCATCTTCACCAAGTACTGTTTTTACCTTGCCAGTCCCCTTAACTGATATTAATGGTTCCTCGATAGCTACAGGATAAAGCCCACATTCCTTTGCTTGTCTCTTGAGACTACATGGGGTACAACCTGCAGCAAACTCCCCAGATTTATCCCATTGTACCTTCTAGTTCTACTGTGCAAACCTTCTAGTTCAACAGAATTAGCATTCTCAACTCATTGCCCCTGGACAGAGTGGTAT
>NW_007795901.1:0-1439 GCF_000696425.1 Galeopterus variegatus | reverse complement strand
GTAATTTTACCATATAACCCAGCAAATGAACTCCCTGACATTTACCCAAAATAGTGAAAACATATGTACACACAAAAACCAGAGGATGGATGTTTATAGCAGCTTTATTTATAATTGTCCAAACCTGGAAGAAACCAAGATGCCCTTCAGTAGATGGATGGATAAATAAGCTATGGTACATCCAGACAAGGGAATATTACTCAGTGCTGCAAGGAAATGAGCTATCAAGCCGTGAAAAGGCATGGAGGTATCTTAAATGCATATTACTAAGTGAAAGAAGCCAATATGAAAATTGTCAATGCTACATATTGTATAATTCCAACTATACAATATTCTGGAAAAGGCAAAACTATGAAGACAATAAAAGGTTTAGTGGTTGCCAGGAGTTGAGGAGGTATGGGGAAGGGATCAACAGGCAGAGCACAGAGGTTTTTCAGGGCAGTGAAAATATGCTGTATAGTGATGTATTTATTTGTTCTTTATATATTTGTCCAAATCCATATAATGTATAATACCAAGAGTAAACCCTAACACAAACTATGGACTTTTGACGGATTATGATGTGTAAATGAAGGCTCTTCAGTCATAACAAATGATCCCCTCTGGTGGAGAACATTGATAATGGGGAAGGCTGCGCACATGTGGGGGCAAGAGGCATATTTGGTATCTCTGTATCTTTCTTTTAATTTTTCTGTGACTTTAAAACTGCTCTGAAAAATTAAGTCTAACAAAAGAAAAACCTGGGAAGAAGTAGGAAATTTAAACAAGTAGGATTTTAAATGTAATTAAATAGCTACAATTTAAACAAGTAGGATTTAAATTTAAATTTAAACAAGTAGGATTTTAAATGTAATTAAATAGCTACAATTAAAAACATTCATAAAAATTAAGCAGATTTATAGCTATTATATTGGACCTTTAAGGAAATGACTCCAATATTATGTAAACTAACCATAACTCAACATAATAAAGACCATTTATGACAAGCCCACAGCTAACATTATACTTAATGGTGGAAAACTGAAAACTTTTTCTATAAGATCGGGAACAAGACAAGGATGCCCACTCTCGCCACTCCTATTCAACATAGTACTAGAAGTCCTAGCCAGAGCAATTAGGTAAGAGAAAGAAATAAAAGACATCCAAAGTAGAAAAGAAGAAGTAAAATTACATCTGTTTGCAGATGACATGACAAAGGAAACCCTAAAGACTGCAAAAAACTTAGAACTAATAAATGAATTCAGGAAAGTTGCAAGATACAAAAGCAACACACAAAAATCAGTTGCATTTCTATATACTAGCAAGGAAAATCTGAAAAGAAAATTCAGAAAACAATCCCATTTAAAATAGCATAAAAAAAAATCCTTAGGTATAAACTTTAATGAAGGAGGTGAAAGGCTTGTACACAGAAAACTGATGAAAGAAATTTAAAAAGACAC
>NW_007795900.1:0-1439 GCF_000696425.1 Galeopterus variegatus | reverse complement strand
GATTTGATTTTTTTCTTTTTTAAAATTTTCTGGCTGCTGGAGGGTTGGTAGTTGGGGAGAGGGGTAAGGATGGAGGAAGGACCCCAGACAGATGGCTAGGTCACAACCCAGGCAAGATGGGCTGGAGGCTTGGACTAGGGGAGTGGTGGCTGGCTTTGCGTATATTTTTAAGGCAGAGCCAATAGGATGTGTGTGGTGAGAGTCTCAAAGAGGAATCAAAGATGCCTCTTAGGTTTTTAAACTGAACAACTGGTGCCGTTTACTGCAATGAGGAATATCAGTGCAGAAGTAGAATGTTTTGGTTTGCTTGTTTTTAATTGTTGGCTGGGGGATAGAAATCAAGGCCTAATGTCTCTCCAGATCTAATATCCTTCTTTATTCTGACTTCTCTCTTACATTGGATGAATTTGACTACATTTCATTTTCTTTCTTGGAATCCAGTGCTTCCCAGTTCCAGGGCACTGTATGCTCCTGATTCTCCTTGTCTCTCTGTGGCCATTTCTCCACCCTGCCTGCCACCTGAATGTAGATGGCTGCCGATGTCTTTAGTCCTCGTCCCCCTTTTCTGGCTTTCACTTCTCATGGATCTAACCAACAGCAAACTCTGACGTGTCCCAATCTTTCACTCCAGCCCAGACCTTTCTTTGGGCATGAGTTCCATACCTCTGTGCCTCCATGGGACCCATCACTGGATGTCCCACTGTTGTCTTCAGTGCGAAGTGTCCCTAAACGAACTCACTGCCTTCTCCCCACGTCTACTTCTCTGGCTCTGTTCCCTCTATTGTTAAAGCCACCATTATTTGCCAAGTCATCCAAGATGCAAAATGAGAACTCGCATACCTCATTGATTCTAAAACACACCCTCGATCTTAATATCTTCTAAATTGGCGTGTATCTTACAATCAGAGGCATCTGACAGTTGCTGTTGGCCAGGCAGCAATTATGGCTTGGGTTTTACTATCCACACATTTGCAAACTTGGTCATTGTTGCTCATAGTATAAACTTTTGAATTAAAGTTTGCATTGCAGGAACTACAGTATAAAACTTTGTTAACATTTTGTTTTCATTGAAGAAGTCGCTTTGGATGCTCTGTGGAGAATTGTTGAATTTAATTGCTGTTCGAAATGTCTTATAAATATTACACTATTATTTAGCATTGAAATGAAAAGTTATTGTGAATGAGCAAAGGCAAGGAAATAGAGCAGCGGGGCATCAATTAGAAATCAGTTAAGCAAATATTCGTTGTTGAAGGAATGACCAAAATTCCACATTTTCTTGCAAAGAAACCACCAACTTTACCTGACCTAAGGAAGGCAAAGACCCACAAGTAATGTTACCTTTTGTTTTTGAGATAGCATTTATTTTATTTATTTATTATTTTTTTTAACAGAGATAAAGGTTTTTATTTTTCCATCATGCATGCAAGCTTACACTATTT
>NW_007795899.1:0-1439 GCF_000696425.1 Galeopterus variegatus | reverse complement strand
AGATATTTATCCCATGTGTGCTTGCAAAGAAGGAATAGTTTGCAGTTTTGGAGTATGAGATGCATCTATTGAGACAAGTTTGATTATTGAGTTGTCCAAATCATCTATACAGTTGTTTGTTATTTGTTTATTTATTGCCTACTTACTCTAGTTGAATTAACTTATAAGAGTGTGTTGAATTCTTCTAAAGCATATTAGATTTTTAAAATTTCTTTTAGTTCTGTCTTTTTGATTTATCTGTTTCTAGGTTATGTGATTAAGTTTATATAAATTTAAAATTGTTTTACACTGTTCATGAATAGAAGCTTTTATCACCATAAACTAATCTCCTTATCTCTAGTAATGCTTTATTTGTTAAAAGTGTGTGTTATATTATATTAATACAGCTACCCTGGCATTCGTTTAGTTAGCATTTACATGTTATATTTTTTCCATCCTTTTATTCTTATATTTTCAGTAATCTTATATTTTATAAGCATTTCTTTTAAACAATGTGTGCTTATGTTCTATTTTGTCAAGAGAGTCTGACAATATTTTTATTTTACCCAAAGCATATAGTACTTTACTCATTCATATTTACTATAACTACTGATATATTTGGATACAAATGTACCTTCTTATTTTGTATTTTCTATTTGTTTTCTCTTCTTTTTTTAAAAAAACTGCCTTCTTTTAGATTGATGAATTACATCATTATTCCAACTCTTTTCTTGCTACAAAGAGTACTACTCTGTTTCTGTTATTTTGATTGAAATAAGGCTTGCAACATGCATACTTAAGTTGTCCCAAAACATCAATTGGTACCCTTACCATGCTCCTGACAAACCAATAATGTAAGGACAATTTGCTTCTTTTATTCTCATCCTAACATGTGTTACAGAGCCCTGAATTTTATTCTCTTATTATCATTTCCTACCTGTACTATTTCTCAAATTTATTCAGATATATGTTAGTTAGTTTATTTGCCTTTCATTCCTTCTTTCATTATAGACCTTCCATCTGTGATCACTTTCTTTGTGTCTGAAATTATCATTTTGAATTGTCATATCTTCAGTGAACACTGATCTTAATTTTCTAAAAATATATTTTTAAACTCACTATTAAAAAATATTTTCCTTGTTGATAGGATTATATGTTGGCGGTTAGTTTCAATCAGCATATCAATATGTAATTTCACTGTCTTCAGATGGCCATTATTTGCTAGCGAGGTCTGCTCAAAGCCTTACATTCTGAAGTGGCTGTCTTCTTTTTTTTTCCTCGAGCTACTTTCAAAATCTCTTTGTCTTGATGTTCTATAGCTTCAATATAATAGGTATGAATTTCTTTTTAATTATAGATTTGGGATTTGTTGGGCTTCTTAAATCTGTTGATTTAAGTTTGGTGTCTTTCATCTGGGGAAATTTGGAAAATTCTCATCACTAATTCTTCAAACACCACCT
>NW_007795898.1:0-1439 GCF_000696425.1 Galeopterus variegatus | reverse complement strand
TTTTTTTTTCCCCCCTAGTACTTTTGAGTATATCATCCCATTCTCTTCTAGCCTGTAGGGTTTCTGCTGAGAAATCTGCTGTTAGTCTTATGGACATTCCCTTATAGGTGATGTGGTGCTTTTCTCTTGCTGTTTTTAGGATTCTCTCTTTGTCTTTGACTTTTGCCAGTTTGACTATAATGTGTCTCAGAGAGGACCTTTTTGGATTGAGTCTGTTTGAGGATGTTTGAGCCTCTTGGGTATGAAAGTTTGTATCTCTCCCAATACCAGCAATGTTTTCTATTATTATTTTGTTGAGTAGGTTTTCAATATCTTTTCATTTTTCCTCCCCTTCTGGAACACCCATGATTTGGATGTTTGTGTACTGAAGGTTGTTTCTTAGCTCTTATAGATTTTCTTCATTTTTTTGTCCACCTGGGTTATTTAAAAAAGACTATCCTAAAGATCAGAAATTCTTTCTTCTCTTCCTGTAGCCTGCTACTTATTCTCTTGGTTGTGTTTTTTTTATATTGTTGAATGAATCCTCCAGTTCCAGGAGTTCAGCTATATTGTTTTTAAATTAATTTATTTTTAATTGAAATATAATTGATTATACTCTCTGTGGGATACAGAATTGAATATCAATATCTTTGTGTAATCTGTGATCCTCAAATCAGGATAATTACTATATTTTCATTTCACAATGTAATCATTTTTGCGGCTCTTTTTAAGGTATCCATCTCTTTGGAAATTTCCTTCTTCATATCCTAGTTTTCCTCATTTTTTGTGTTGTCTAACTGAGTCTTGTTTCTCATTGAGTTTCTTTAAGATTTTTGCTCACAATTCCTTCTCAGTTATTTCAAGGTTTTCATGCTGTATGTGGTCTGGTACTTGAGAATATTGCATTCCTTTGTTGTGTCATATTTTCTTTTCTTTTCATATTTCTAGTATCCCTACATTGATGTATGGTCATGTTGTAGATCAGTTGCTTCTTTTATTACTCTGGAGTGGCTTTTGAGGAGAGAGACTCCCTCCTGTAGAAGTGTGTTATATTGACTTTTGAGTAGGATATTTTTTGTTGGTTTTGGGTAGATGCAGTAGTGTAGTCTCCATGTGGTTACTTCGGCTGTATTCAGTGTTGGAGTTGCATGTGCGTGCCTCCAGGGCCTAGGCACTGGGGTGCTTAGTGGTTCCTTGGTGAGGTTAGTGACACTACATTGAATCTTTGAGGATATGAGCGAGATCGTGAATTATGGGAGTAGCGCCTGGGTGTCTTGTTGCTCTTTGGCTGGGATGGGTGACCCTGAATGGGCCTGTTGGCACCCTGGCTAGTGTCCTGTAATCCTGATAGGTGCTCTGGAGTATACTGGAGCTCTTCAGTTTGGATGGGTGACCTTAGGTGGGATTTCTCTTTCCTCTTTCCTATAGGCAGAGGCTTCTTTTGGGTTCTTGCTTCCCCT
>NW_007795897.1:0-1439 GCF_000696425.1 Galeopterus variegatus | reverse complement strand
GTTTGTTGTTCTTCCTCCTCAGATTTAAACTCTTGTCCCATAAAGGTGATATTGGGGAAGATTCCAAAGAAAATATTGAGGCTCTTCTGTACTGCTTGTTTTTCCACTCTACTGGACCTGCGCCAAAAGGTATACTTCCTCAAGTGTCTTGCTACTCTTTTTTGTGAGACCCAATAGGTCTATGGGAGAAGAAAAAAGAAAATCTAAAAGTGCTGCAAATTCTTCCTATACCTGTGGTCCTCATGGCTTAACACTCCCTTGTGAGCCTATATTCAGTTTGCACCACTTTGTTAATGTTTTTAGTTGACTTCTCACTGGTTTCTGTGTCTTTCCCAGGTTAGCAAACTTCTTGTGTCTTGATTGTCCTGTAGATTTTCATCTCCCTTTAGACTTTGGGCTAGTTGGTTACCCTGAGGCATCAGTTACCAATGGGTTCAAGGAAAGTCATGAACTTGTAGTTTTGTCAGCTTTTTCTGTTATTATAAAGGAGCTTTTGAGCTCTCTATAGCTCTGAGAAAAAACTGAAAGCCCACATCTTTATTATAAATAGTAATCTTAACCACCTGAATAGTAGGTTTAAGAATTTAATGTGTGTATGATGAAACATCAGAAAAACAAGAAGTCCATGCCCAATACAACTTAATTAGCAAAAAAGATTGTCAAATTCTAGGTTATGAAAACAGAATAAAGGGGACAGAGGGATTTAACTAATTCTGAGTAATCCTAAAACTCAACACACTGCACTTTTTAAAAAGTCTATACATTCAGTATAAAATATACCACTCTGAATTCAGTGGGATAAAATAATTAGAACACAATGATGAAATGATTAGAACACAAGCCCAGTATAGGCTAAGAGGAATCACACAAATTGACATTAGACTAGATTAGGCGTGTTCAGGGTGGTATGGCCTTAGACTAAAATTACATTAGAAAGCATGAACTATAGAAATGTTTTACAAAAGTTTTCTGAAGGATCTTGAAAAATTCCAGGAGAATTCATTTATACTTAGACATTAAAAGTGTGTAACCAGAAGCAGGAAATACTTTTAAAGGCAATGATGAATTAATTGTCTATGAGTAGAGACTGGTTCCTCGCTGAAGATACCATACCCCATTTAAAGCTGCTACATGAAGAGCTGATTCATTAAACTGTTAAAATATTTTCTTTACATACCTATTCATAGATATATAAACAGGTTACTTATGATTCATCTTCCTGTACAACTTTGTCTCTCACTTTTTTTTTTTTTTGTCCTTTTTGAGACCGGCTGCACCGCGCTCAGCCAGTGAGCACTGTGAGCACACCGGTCATCCCTATATAGGATCCAAACCTACGGTGGGAGCGCTGCTGCGCTCCCAGTGCTGCACTCTCCCGAGTGCACCACGGGCTCGGCCCTGTCTCTCCCTTTTTAAAATAAATATTTGTATGTACATGC
>NW_007795896.1:0-1439 GCF_000696425.1 Galeopterus variegatus | reverse complement strand
CTGTTTTATGAAGATTTGTTAGATTTTGACTCATTTAAAAATGTATGTAATTTTAAATATTCTTATTTTTATTATAGACATTATTGTCTTTATGAGTCAAGAAATAAAAAGTTTATCAGAACAACTGAGGTTACTCTTCTTTAAAACTGGGTTACCCTTGTCTCTAAAAATCAGTGATGTATATGAAAGAAAGTTCTCTACAGGTGCGAAGTTGTTTGTAAAATGAATATCTGGTTATTGCATATTGCATTCCTGTTGGCTTTTCTTATGAAATAGGAACTGAAGGATAATAGAATTTTTGAGTTGGAATTTACTGGAGAGAATTTTAGTCCATTTTACATTAAAAAATTAAGTACAAAGAATTTAAGGTGCTTTCCAAAGGTGTAATCTAACTAGTCAGAGGATATTCTTGAAGCCATAGTTTACCTCTCCTAACTCCAAGGCCGCCTGATCTTTTAATTATATGAATTGTATTTGTTCCTTACAAAAAAAAAAATTGTCTGTGATTCACTAAATTAAATATTTTTAAATGGTACTTTTTTTGCATATTAAAGAAATCTCTGAATATTTATTTTTTGCCTCTACAATGTCTGATTTTTTTTCCCCTCCTAATATCTTTTTATTTATTTATTATTGGGTTTTTTTTTTACATTCTAAGATGATGTTGTAGAACAGTTGGGGGGAAGGGGGAGAGAGGAAAGGGTAGGGGGTTGGGGTGGAAGGAGAGGAGGCATGGTCAAGGCCCGTGGCACCCCCTTCATTCTGGCAGGGGAGCCCAGGGGGCTTCTAGCAGTGGCTCAGTCATGGCTCGGCTGAATGCAGACTTTGGAGGGGTATGGCTGAGGCCCTTAGCCTCCCCATCCCCAGGGAGCCCAGGGCACTTTTGGTGGTGGCTCGGTGGTCATCACTGGGCTGGGTGCAGACATCAGGGGGCGTGGCTGTGGTCCTTGGTCCCCCACTGCCCCAGCTCAGGAGCCCAGGGTGCTTCTGGTGGTAGCTCTGTGGTTGTTGCTGGGCTGGATGCAGATGTTAGAGGGGCATGGCTTAGTCCCTCGGCCCCCTCCCACTCCAGCTCAGGAGCCCAGGGAGCTTCCAGAAGTGGCTCAGGGGTTGTCGCTGGGCTGGATGTGGACATTGGGTGGTGTAGCTGAGGCGGTCGGGCCCCCGTGCAAGCTTGGGAGCCTAGGGTATTTCTGGTGTGGCTCAGTGGGTCATCACTGGGCTGGATGTGGACATTGGGGGTGGGGGTGTAGCTGATGCCCTCAGCCCCCCACTGCCCTGGCTTGGGAGCCCAGGGTGCTTCCAGAGGTGGCCTGGTAGCTGTTGCTGGGCTGGATGTGGTTGTTTGCGTGGGATGGCTGAGGCCCTTGTTCCTCTCCCCAGCCCGGCGTGGGAACCTGGGAGGCTTCCAGTCCTTCTAGGTTTTATAAGTGCTCTTT
>NW_007795895.1:0-1439 GCF_000696425.1 Galeopterus variegatus | reverse complement strand
ATGAAAGAATGTGACTGTTTCACAGAGGGTGAGGTCTCCTGAGAGGGTAACTCAAGAAAACCGGGGACTAGGATTACCCATTCTATTTCTCGATTAAGAGATCATGAATAACCTTAATGAGAACAACTTCATTGCAGTTGTGAGTATAGAAGCTGGATTGCAATAGCCTCAGTCAAGGATGGTAGGTGAAGAGAGGACATAGCAAATTGTAGGAAGCTTTTTCAAGAAGTTCAGTTAAGAAGCAATGAATGAAGAGAGGGTGGTGTCAGAGATTTTAGTAGACCTTAGTGGCCCAGGGTAGTGTTCAACAAAAAATGTGACACAGTTGCTTCTCTCCAGAAGTGAAGAGTGTGGTGTTTATTCAGTAAGTATAATGTTGGAATTTGAGACCATATGGGCTTGGGTGATACCCCTAAATTGCCTGTGAAACTCTGCAAACATAGATGCCCAAGCCCCAAGTCAAATTTACTGAGCCAATATCTCAGGGATGGAGTGGGTCTTCTTTGATCCTGGTTTTCTTTTTATCTTACCAGGTACTGTATCTATGGCCCATGCTCTACCATACCAGATTGTTTTCTTCTCTGTATCAGAGCTAACATACTAATTGCAAGATGTTACCTAGCTCTGTCTGCAATTGCTCAAATTTCAGTCTGAACAGTTTTCTTCCAACTATTGTTCTATTATAGCAGCTATTTCAAATGTTCTGACTTATTACTTCAAAAATCTATGAAAATGTCAGAAATATGATTTTCTACTAATTTTGCAATTACGCTTTTTGCAGCTGCACGTGAACAACAGAAAATGTTATCAATAATTAATTGGTAGCAGTTTTGGAGTCAAAGAACAATGTCTGGACTAAGGGCAACTTGGAAATCTCTCCCTCCATTATTGGAAGCTCTTTATTCTGTGGATGCTTCCTGTCTCACTATCCACCATCATACCCAGCTACAGCATTGATAGTTAGAACTGTTTGCTTGCCGCACTCCAATTTTGCTTTAACTGTGTCACGTGCAATTACATGTAGGTTGTATGAATGACTCCTCATTAAATACTTCTTTGAATCAAAAATTAAGAATAAACTTTAATGAGGGATTAAAATTACTAGAATAAAAATATGGTTAAAAGGTTAGAAAAATGGACACTCTACCAGCAAGGGAAATCTATAGCTGTGTACCTGAAATAAATAAATGAGTGCAGAATATGAACTAAATGTTAAAAACAGCACTGTGTTTGAGAATTGCACAATGTCTTTTGCAAACATCTCTTCAGTGCAGAAATGGCTTTTCCCAAGAAACTCGCGGTCCATGGTGCGAGTGTTACGGAGGATACAAAAGTGGAACTATTGTCCGCTTGTGGGAAACCATGAGACAAGAGAATATATAAAAACTATGTAAAAAATATATTCTTATTGGACAAGAAGGATCTTAGGGATTTTTTTT
>NW_007795894.1:0-1439 GCF_000696425.1 Galeopterus variegatus | reverse complement strand
GAATATCTAGTTTTTCTAAAAAATAAAATAAAGATTTTTTTCTATACATTTTATAAGGAAATAATATCCAAACTATGAGAAACTCAACTCAACAACAAAAATTAAAATAACACGATTAAAAACTGTGCAAAGACCTGAACAGACATTTCTCAAAAGAAGACATACAGATAGATTTCCATATGATCCAGCAATCCCACGTCTGGGTATATACAAAGAGGAACGAAAATCATCATGTTGAAGGGATACCTGCACTCCCATGTTCATCGCAGCTCTGTTTACAATAGCCAAGATATGGAACTAAGCTAAACGCCCATCTGTGGATTATTGTGTAAGGAAACTGTGGTATATGTACACCATAGCATACTACTCTGCCATAAAAAAGAGTGAAATGCTCCCATTTGCAACAACATGGATGAACTTGGAGAAATTTATGTTGAGTGAAGTAAGCAAAGTACAGAGGGTTAAATACAGCATGTGTTCACTCATATGTGGGTGCAAAGAGAGAAAGGAAGGCAGGAAAGGAAGACCACAGTCGTGTGGTGGTCTTACAGAAGAGGGAACATTCCTAGGGCTGCAATTGGAGTGGGGGGAGAGAGGGGGAGGGAGGGAGGTTGGGGAACAAGTAAGAGGGGACACGGGGTACAAAAGTAATTTCTGGTAGTGGGTATGCCCCCAGTATGAATCTGGCCCTTACATCATGGGCAGGAGTTGGAGGGTGACAATTAGCTTTGTATCTCATGAATATTCTTAATAAATTTAAAAAATTAAATTAAATTTAATTTAAATTTAAATTATTAAATTCAACATTCATTCATGATAAAGACTCTGTACAAGTTAGTTATAAAGGACAGTATTTCAACACAATTAAAACCATATATGATAAGCCACATATCATCCTGAATGGGGAAAAGCTTTCCCTTAAGAACAGGAACTAGACAAGGATGCCCACTCTCACCAGTTTTATTCAACATAATGGTTTAAGTAGTATCAAGAACAATCAGAGAAGAGAAGGAAATAAAGAGCATCCAGATTGGAAAAGATGAAGTCAAACTGTCCCTGTTTGCAGATGACATGATACTATATATCAAACAACCTAAAGCCTCTACAAAAAAACTCTTACTGTTGATAAATGATTTCAGCAAAGTAGCAAGATACAAAAATCAACACACAAAAATCAGTAGCATTTCTCTTCTCCAATAGTGAACAGGCAGAAAGAGAAATCAAGAAAGCCTGCCCATTTAGAGTGGCCACCAAAAAAATAAAATACTTATGAATTGAGTTAACCAAGGATGTGAAAAATCTCTGTAAAGAGAACTACAAACCACTGCTGAGAGAAATTAAAGAGGATACAAGAAGATGGAAAGATATCCCATGCTGTTGGATTGGAAGAATCAATATAGTGAAAATGACTATACTACCTAAAGTAATATACAAATTCA
>NW_007795893.1:0-1439 GCF_000696425.1 Galeopterus variegatus | reverse complement strand
GAGGCAGCTACACTTCTCATGCCATTTTAGAAATGAAAAAAAACTGAAACTGAGGGAGGTTAGGCAAGTAGCTCAAATTTTATAAACTAGAAAGGAGAGGAGTTGAGATTGGAATACAGGTTAGAAACACAGGCTATGTGGCTTCACGTATGTATTCACATGTTCTATTAACAAACAAAAAACAAAACATAAAAACAGATAAAGGCCTCTGAGATTCTGCAGGAGCTGCCACAGAGGTGGTACCCTAAGGGTCTGGTACATTTTTACCTTTGGTGCCAGATTGGGAAGATCCTCAATCTGTCACCAAAGGAAGAGCAATAACAACCACTCTATCCATTTTATAGAAGCCGATCTCCTTCTGGATAAAAGCTTTCTGAGAGCAGTGGCTCTGCCCTGAGCCAATGTCACTACTTTCCATGGGGAATTTTATGGTTTGCCATAAAAACCTTTTAATTAAGCTCTAATATTATATCCCTAAGCTTTGACTATTTACACTGCATACTGTTGAAAAGGCAGAATTGTTTCTTCTATTTTTTTCCCTCATTAGTTTCTTAATAAAAGTGAGAGCACACAGGAACACAGAACAAAAAGAAGTAAATAAAGAGATGATTGCATTCTGCCAACTTAAATTCCCGGGACTGCAGTTCACTAGAAATGGAACTGGGTTGAGTTGCTCAAATGAGCTTCTGTTTCTTTGCATCTTTCATGGTCCTGCTCTTTGTCCTGGAGTACTTCTGTGTACCCTGTAGAGCACATATCTGGATAGCTACTCCTCTGCTCCTATGTGGAATTGCTGGCACCTAGCCACATTTTCTATGGTGACAGACATTGCTTTTTAAAGAGTGTGAGGCCCTGTTGTAATGAGTTTAAACATTGAATATAAACAAGACGACCTATACAGATAGGTTTTGCTTACTTATTTATAGAAGAATATTATAAATAAAATCATTTTAGTGCATTCCAGGAACTAAGCATCTTTTAGATATTGAATTAAGAATCAATCTTTCTTACGTTTATAGAGAGTTCAACATACAATATCAAAGACAAATCTCCAGTGAGAAGTCTTTCTCTAGTGCCAGGCATTCCTGACTATTCTCACTCAAGGACTCTACTGATTCTACAAGTCTAGACAGATTTTTGATAAAGAAAAACGAATTTGAATTTCTGAATTCTAGTGTTATTTCCATTATTTGTTAGCAATGTGAACTTCAGCAAATTGTTGATATTATTTCTTCTTCTGTAAATGTCTTCAAGTGATACGTCTCAGATAACCCTTTGGGGCCATAGAAGGTATCCAATGAGAAACATATGTGAAATCTTTACATACTGTGATGATACATAAGAAATATGCATTGATGTTTGTCATCCAAAATATGTTTAAAAATTGTAATGGGGGGGCCGGCCCGGTGGCACACTGGATAGTGCGCCGCTTGGGAAGC
>NW_007795892.1:0-1439 GCF_000696425.1 Galeopterus variegatus | reverse complement strand
TGTAATGTTGGGTACATGCCATTAAACATTTGTCAAGACCCACAGAATGTATACAGTGAAGCCTAATGTTAAGTATGGGCTTTGGGTAATAATAATAATGTATTGATGTAGGTTAATCAATATTGACAAATGTACCATAGTGATATGGGATTGTTATAGTGAGGCATACTGTGCATATTTGGAGGTAAGAGTAATGGAAAATCTCTGTAGATTCTGCTGAATTTTGCTGTAAACGTGAAACTTCTCCAAAACGTAAAGTCTATAATAAAAAAATACACATTCTCAAATTCTATAACTGATCTAACCAGAATTTCTAGGAGTGAGTCTTGTAGTACAGGTTTCTTAACTCTTCAGGAGGCATTTCATGCACACTAATGTGAAAGACATTTTATAAATTCACTATAAGACTAACATATCAAAGAGTCATTGCTTCATTTTATAAAATTTGATATCAAAGTTACATAACTCACCTTTGAGATCATCTGCACCTTTCCAAATATTTTGAGAAATCAGTAAAACTTAGGGAAACATTACAATACATTTAAATTTAACTTCTAAAAGTATAATTACTCACCTATTTCTGACTTGTTTTTTAATTAATTTAGGTATTAGAAATTTGTTTACTTTAGTAGCAAATAAGCAAAGATATTACATATTGTAAAGACTTTTCTGATATTTTGTATAAAAATCAACATCTCTTTCTAGCAACCATATTTTATTCATACATTTAATTTTACATATTACAATACTGCATTATAAATATTTTACTTATGATTTCAAAACATTCAAAACACTTTATCATTCCCACATGAATATTTGGCTTACTCCAAAATTTAAACTAATTCACACACTGCCCATCTCATGCAGTTACTCACACTCTCGCCCTTCCCTCTTTCTACCCCCACATTTTTTCAAAATATAGAAGAATGTGGGTTATAAGCTACTTTAACACATCTGATTAGATTATCTCTCTCTCATTCTTTCCAGTACGTGAAAAGTCAAAGACAAACAAAGAACTTAAAAGCATCACTTACTTTTATGCTGAATCAGAATTGTAAACCATTTGAATCGGTTTTGCTATTTAAAATGGCTACTGGCAGCAGAGTTTGTACCGTCTTTCAATATGATTGTCAATTCATTCCTTTGGTACAGACAGTTAATTCTATTAGTACACAGTATCCAGGAAGCTCTCTTGTTAAAATCATCTCAGTAATATAATGAAAACCTAGCAGTCAATTAAAAGCAATATCCAGTTTGTGAAACAACTGAAATAAATTATTGTTAATCTACTATCAGAATACAAAAGATAAATGATAAAATGCAATAAGTCTCTAAGAATTATGTCAACAGTCTAATTTATTTGGCCTGCTTTAATTGAATTAATGAAATTAAAATAAGGATTCCTTCCCAAGATTATCTTTATACTGAGAAAAAAAAAA
>NW_007795891.1:0-1440 GCF_000696425.1 Galeopterus variegatus | reverse complement strand
TTTTTTTTTTTTAAGGAGAGAGAAACCAGTTCTTGTTCTGGCTGACTCCAGGGATTGTTTTTTCTCAAATTGCATAGTTATGGCCTCTTGCTGAAAGCAGTGTTGATATATAAACTTCCTAGTTAATTGATACTTAAATTGATACTGTTCTTGGGTGAGAACAGGATACTATTTTTGCTATCACAGTGGCAACTCTGATAGATAGCAAAGCTGAGTCTTCAAAATGGGTTGGATGAATCTGTTCTCCTCTCAGTTCTTTTATTATATGAGAAGAATCTGGATACTAGGGTTCCTTTCCTGGAGCACAATCTTCAATACTGCCAGCGACGCCCAGCCCTTATTCACACCCTGCCCTGGGATGCTGAGAGTTTGTGGGATTGCATACACCCAGCTAGGCTGGACTCACTTATTTTCCCTAACAAATCTTTTTGGACTTTCTGTGTCATTTGCAGTGCCTTTTTACAGAATTTTTTGCTCGAGTTTTCTAATGTACAAATAGCAAACTTTTAGAAGATAAAATGGAAGACACTGCCCCTCTCCCCATTAAATGCTAACCAGAGAGGTAATATACACAGGAATAAACTTGGAAGAAATTGACTAGTTATGCAAGTGTACTTCAAAAAGTCAACGGAAAGATTTATTTTTTAATTCTGTTTTTAAACAGACTTTTTTCCCATATTCCTATTAACCCATCCTTGTGTTCCCATTCACTCAAAAAATATTGTTGACCAATATTATGTTATATAATGTTATGTTTGAGGCAGTGTTTTAAGCTCTGAGAATATAGCATTATCCAAGACAAAGTCCCTGCCCTCATCAAGCTCACATCCTAGTAGTTGAGACAAAGAAAATAAGTAGGACTGGCCGGTTTGCTCAGTTGGTTAGAGTGTGGTGCTGTAACACCAAGGTCAAGGGTTTGGGTCCCCATACTGGCTAGCAGCCAAAGAATATGAAAAGAGAAAATAAACACATAATTTCAGGTAGGCATAAGTGCTGTGAAGAAAAATGAAGCAGGAATTCAGATATGGAAGACTGGGGCAGTATGTTAGAAAGGATGATCAGGGATGATAGTTGAGGAGAAACCTGAATGAGTGAGGAAGCAAGCCATGTAAAGACCTGGGAAAGGATACTCCAGGCAAAGGAAAGAGAAAGTATAAAAATCTTGAGGTAGGAACCAGTTTGGCATGTTTGAAGCATGACAGCAAGCCCTTGGAAAATTGGCAGAAAAGCGACATTTTCCCATTTACTTTTTTTTTAATTGGAACATAATTGATTGTACATGTCTGTGGGGTACAGTGTTGAATGTCAGTACCTGTGTGCAATATTTGATCCTGGAATCAGGAGAATTATTATATTCAGTGTTACATTGTTGGGCCTTTAAAACTAATGCCACCTTAAGTGACATTACAAGTGGCGCCATTATGGGCCCACAAGGGCATA
>NW_007795890.1:0-1440 GCF_000696425.1 Galeopterus variegatus | reverse complement strand
CATCCACCCACCCATCCACCCATCCATCCACCCATCCATCCATCCATCCAGCCAGCCAGCCAGCCAGCCATCCACCCATCCATCCATCTATCCATCCACCCACCCATCCATCCATCTATCCATCCACTCATCCATCCATCCATCCATCCATGCATCCATCTATCCATCCACCCATCCATCCACGCATTCATCCACCCACCCACCCATCCATCCACCCATCCAGCCAGCCACCACATCCACCCACCCATCCATCCATTCACCCATCCACGCATCCACCCATCCACCCATCCATCCACGCATCCACCCATCCACCCATCCATCCACGCATCCATCTATCCATCCACCCACCCATCCATCCATCCATCCACGCATCCATCCATCCACCCATCCATCCATTCATTCCTTCATCCACACCCTGGGTTAGAGCCTGAAAATACAGAGCAGATTCCCATCCATCGTATATCTGTAAGGACATGCAAGAGATAAGACATCTTTCCGTACCCTTTGCTTGTATCTCAAATGACAAGTCTGCCTGTCTCATTTCTTAGCACCATGTTTCACAGCAAAAATTATTAGAAATAATTTCTGTGGAAATTCCATCCAGAGAGCCCAGGTGGCCCCAGATGTCACCAACTGTGTACACACATACATTATAGCTTGTGGGCCGCTGTCCCACCTCTTAGTGATTTGAGCTGCTCGCGTGTGCCTGGTGCTCCGGGTGCAGCACTTATCTCTCGGACTCCCCCACAGCGCCGCTAGGTGAGTGTCAGTGCCCCAGTGTACAGGCAAGGGACCTGGGCTCGTGAGCTTGTCAAGGCTACACAGCTAGTGGGTGGAGGTGCTGGGACTTCCCACAGTCTGACTCAGAAGCCGGGCTCTGTCTGCCTCCCCCACTCTACTGACTCAACCTTTCCCAGACACTGAGTTTTCCTGGAACGCTTCATGGAACGAAGCCTCACCCGCAGGAATGCGGGCCGTCTGGGAGTGTGGGGGCATCTCAGCTCTCAGTGCCCAGCTCTGGGGGCCCTCAAATGGGATTACCCCACACCCCAAGCCAACACACAGGGGGCTGTGGTGCTGCAGTGCCTGACCAGGATTTGTGACCAAGTCACTCAGGAGCGTCTCATTTGGCAGGTATGAGGTGGGGCTCAGGTGGCTGTGTTTGTATGTGGCTCCCTGGCTGGTTCTGATTTTGTCACATCGAGAAGCCTCTGTTGCACTTCCCTCTATAAGGTTTTACATTAAAAGGGGCGACATTCTGGGAATCAGAGCCCAGGATATCGGTCTGGAGTGGTGGCACTCCACAGATTTCCATCCCAGACCCCCTGCCTTTGGAGGAAGGGTCTGTCTCAGGCTCCTGCTGGGTCTTGCCAGGGGCAGGCTAGTCCAGACAGGCACATTTTCACTGAAAAGGTGACTCAGCCCAGCCTGTGATTCTAC
>NW_007795889.1:0-1440 GCF_000696425.1 Galeopterus variegatus | reverse complement strand
CGACAAAAGAATGTCAGAATAGTGAATTTTCCAGGCATATGCTAGAAATTAAGTTCTTAAGCACACTAGAAAGAATGCAAACTGTGAAGTTAGATCTGGGTTTGAGCCCTATCTTTGCTGCTTACCTGTGTGTTCCATAAGAATATATGGATAAATTGCCTACTGCAGTGGTTAAACAGGGAAGGTAATCAATGCATTCCATTTTCCTTGGTAAATCACCTTCTACCTGTTATAGAAGTTTTCTTTCAATGTAAAGTACAGAATGGAAGTTTGATGAGATAAGAACAGGTCAAAATTTCCTCTTTATCCAATGAACATTAAATTGTTCAACTTCATAACAATAAAGTAGTTAACATTTTTTAACTATCAAAGTTATATTCAATACTCCCGTTATGCTCGCAACAATCCTATGGGGTTAGTACTAGTGTTATCCTCACATAGCAAATGGGTAAGCCAAAACTTGGTTTTTAAAGAAGACCAAAAGATAACAGAGAAGAATGCCTTCACGACAAATCCCAGAGTCTGTTTTGAGAACCAGGGTAGCATAGAATGGGGAAGGAAGCCATCTCAGCACTGTGCTCTATAGACTGTCTTTTACAGAAACCGGGATTCTTATAGTAGTGGTACCTTTTTCCTGTCTCCCCTTGCAATTTCTTACTAATGTAGGTGGTGAGGCCACTTCACAAGCTTGGCTCTTCTTCAGCAGCAGCCCCCAAATAAGGCTTTTGTAAGTAGCAGTTGACATTTTCCTGTGATAGTTATTTATCTCTTAGCCAATAGGTAGCCCAGCAGTTGCTTAAGAGCATGATTTTTTTCAACTTCACTGTGCATAATGGTCTGTGTGAACTCTTCCTCATTATCCCAGGATTCAACACCATTAATAAACATGCTCCAAAATCAGATAACAAAGTTGCACCATAACTGTTGGATATGACCTGATGATTAATGTCATCTAACCCAGAAAACTATATTGCAGTGAACTTGAGGATGTATCCATAAATGTGATAATAATCCTCTATCTTTGTTTACATCCATAATTAATGTAGTTCAGGAGGGAGCCCTTGAAATTTTATATGAGCAAGATTTATCCTCACTGGAATAGATTAGAGCTATATGTCACCATTCAAAAGGTAATTGGTACATTTCATTAGAAAGTAATTGAGAAAGATTTATTTTAATGCCTTGTAATAAATCGTCTTGATAAACATTATTGTTAGCAGAGATGTCTGCACCATGTAGAGAATTTGCTTTACATCAAAATATGGTATATACTATATATCATTCTCAGATTTTTCTAAGAAGCTGATTTGGGTAAAAAACAGCACATTATTATACTATTAGTTTTCCTTTGGGAAAAAGTCCTCCTCCTATGACCACACGCCTTATTGATAAGACCCTGGTTTACTCTATATCCTCCAAATGAAAATCTCCTACATGTAT
>NW_007795888.1:0-1440 GCF_000696425.1 Galeopterus variegatus | reverse complement strand
AAAAAAAAAAAAGGTTAAATATGATAAATGCAAATACTCTCAAAACAGAAGGGTAAATTTCAGTTGGATTCAATTTCTCATAGCTCCTCAAAGTTAAAATGTACATGTATATACAAGAATTTTTAATTTTTTTGTGTTTTCTTTATTAAACTAACAATGCTACCAGCCAGCTGCAAAAAACAAACAAAAAAAGCCAACCAACCAACCAATCAAAATATCAGCAGTAAAATAGTCTGATAAAATGGGAGAAATTCAGGTGCCACTTTGCCCAAAATTAAAGTTGTCCACCAAATAGTTATGAATGCAAACAGATGAATGCTATCAATTGACTTTTTTGCATGGATTTCTCAAGGCCACTAGAAATGTAACAAGGATTAGCAGTGCAGTACAGTAATAAAAATGCAAACCAAAAGCTGCCACTGGTTAATTTAGCTAGGAAACTGGAGATTGAAAGCCAGGTCTGAGCGAAAGTAACTGGAAATTTTAAAAAGAAAAAAGAAAAAGATGAAAATTAGGCTTAAGACTTTAACATACCTTTTATTTCCTAATAACTTACTACAGCTTCTGTTTTCTATTTCTGCACTTTTCAACTACAAAAACTGCAATTTTAAGAGGAAGAAAAAAGCTTTGGCACTTAACGTTTTTTCAGTTAAGACATCCAAAGGTAACTTCGAAATTTCAGGTTTTGCATAGCCTCTCAGACTGATTTTTTTACATTACTGACTTAATTCTGAAATCTTGTTAACTGTAAGTTCCACCAATGATTTAATAGTAGCTTAAAAATTCTTCAAAAGTAAAATGCACCAGAATATCAGAAATGTTAAAATATGGCAAATATACAACTTATTTTTTAAAGAAAATGTAATTTTATTATTATTTTTTTACGTTCTAGGATGTTGTTGCAGAGCAGTTGGGAGGGAAGGGGAGAGAGGATAGGGGAAGGAAATGTTATGGAAGGAGGAGGGGCAGGATTGAGGCCTGTGGCACCCTTCATTCCCACAGGGGAGACCAGGGGGCTTCCAGTGGTAGCTTGGTCATTGCCGAGCTGGGTACAGAAGTTGGGGGTTTGTGGCAAAAACCCTTGCCCCCTGCCACTCTAGCTTGGGAACCTGGGGCCCTTCTTGCTGCAGCTTGATGGTCACTGCTGGGCTGGTCTCATGTGTTGGGGGGACATGAACGAGGCCCGAGGACCCCCCACTGCCCTGGCTGGGGAGAGCCTGGAGCGTTTCCTGCAGAGGCTCGGTGGTAGTCACTGGTCTGGCTGTAGGTGTTGGGGGGGCGTGGCTGAGGTCCCCAGTCTCCCACCACTCTGGCTCAGGAGAACCTGGGGCATTTCCTGTGGTGGCTTGGTGGTCTTCACTGGGGTGGTTGTGCATGTTGGAGGTGTGTGGCCAAGACCCTCATCCCCCACCCTCAGGACTGGTTGTGGATGTTGGGAGG
>NW_007795887.1:0-1440 GCF_000696425.1 Galeopterus variegatus | reverse complement strand
AATTTTCCCAAGATAACTAAGTATTCAGTTGGCACTATATATGCTGACTTTCTGGACATTCTCATCAAGCCTGGAAAGGATAACTTGGCTGACTCCTTATTTAAGGACCTCAATACAAACTCAAGCCTTCTGGCTTCATACACCCTTTGGGAAAAAGACAAACCATCTCCCCAGAGCACCTTCCTCCAGTTTACTGCTCCTAAGTAGCAGGAGCAAAAGACTTCCAAGATGTCAATGCTGTCATGTTTTAGAATATCAGGAGATAATGCTCACCACCCTCTCCCTCAAGCCTTGGGCTGGGAATATGGGGTACGACCATTGGGTCATATCCTCATCCTACTCCCAGTGTGTTGAAACAGATGGGAGGAAGGAGTTAACACCCCAGTCTGGTTGCTCAATCCTAGCATGTCTCCAGGGGAGCCTGGAACTGTGATTGACCCTTAGCTAACTCCTGAGAAAGCAGCCCTCAGAACACTCCTTTTGTTACTACACAAGGATGTTGTTGTGTATGCTTGGAGCAATGGGGCATATTGTAACAACTTGTCAGGACTTGTCTGGATTTATTTACATAGACGTCAAGATTAATAATATTCTTGGTTTTATTGTTGGGGTCCTGAATTTCAATTACTGTGGTTGATTGCATAGCAAGATATGCCTACATGATCAGTCCATTGTAGAGACTGTGGATCCTGAGACTTGAGCAGGCTTCCCTGTGCAGAGACACTTTGTATGCATCTCTGCAGCTCCCAGAGAGGAAAGAACATCCTGTGTGATTGCAGAAGGGAAAGGAATTGGAAGCCTGCACCCGATGTGTATGAACTCTTTCTAATACATGTCTTTCTTCTGTTGTTCTTGCTTTTTTGCTGTAATAAACTTTATCTGTGAATATAACCTGCTATTGAGTTCTTCTAGTGAATCAGGCCTCCAAGAGATAAACTCTCCATCCTACCTGCAGCTCCCAAGCCACATGGTCTGTGTTACCATTTCTGTTCCATACCAAAATGGCACTGGATATTTGTCTGGAATTCATCTATGTAGCAATCCTGTTGAACAGCTGAATCTAAGAGGCTCTCCCCAAGGCCCTTGTCTCCATTTGGGATTGTCAGTTTGTACTTCTACATCCCAAGTTGAGGACCTTATTGAGACACTTGTGAGACAAAAATCTACTATTGTGAACTAGAGAGCAACATGAACAGTGATGAGATTTCTATCCTGATAACAGGACAGACGGCCAGGGAGGGGCCCAGGCAGGAACTTGAACATGATGGTTGAAGAGAAAAGGAACAGAAAGAAGCCAAAGTGCCTAGGCTCTAGCGGTTGCTTTTGTTCTTTTGGTTCTTTGTT
Source organism: Galeopterus variegatus (assembly GCF_000696425.1). Lineage (NCBI taxonomy): Eukaryota > Metazoa > Chordata > Mammalia > Dermoptera > Cynocephalidae > Galeopterus > Galeopterus variegatus. The sequence continues at coordinate 96 of NW_007795887.1, read as the reverse complement.
GTCAATTGATTTGGGGCAATTATTTAGGAAGTATTGTCACTGATGCTCACTGTCACTCATCCAGTGCTTCTCATACCTGAAGAGTAATTAATTCTC
>NW_007795886.1:0-1440 GCF_000696425.1 Galeopterus variegatus | reverse complement strand
ACAGCAACAGGTCAGTGGTTGTTAGGGGTGGGAGAGGGGTGACTGTAAAGAGATAGGACACAGGAGTTTTGCGGGGTGATGGAGCTGTTCTGTGTCCTGGGTGGGGGTGGGTAACAAGAGTATATATATATATGTGTTAAAATTTGTAGAACTGTATACCAAAAGTGTCCCTTTTACTGCATGCTAATTAAGAAACTAAATTATAAATTGTTGAGGACCTCCCCACCTACCCCCTGAAAGGATGACATGAGGGGTACCAGCATAAGCAGCACCACTGGTGGACTTTTAGACTAAGACAGCGCCCTCCTCTCCAGTCATTAAATCAGCGAGCACGTAGTTGGCACCCTCCTATACTACCAGGAAGGGAGGCTGGAGGTCCTTGCTTGCCGCCATGAGTTTGAACCTAATAAAGCAGGCAATGGGGAGCCATAGACAGTCCTTGAGTATGAGTCATATCCTCAGGGCTGTGCTTTAGGCTGATTAATCTGGACACATGGGGAATGGGGATAGTGACTGATGGTGACGGCAGAGAGCACAGATGGGTGGGGACGGGGCCAGGGGTCAGGCCTCCTTGGATGTGGGGTCTGTGGGAAAGGCTGCGGTTTGGAGTCCCAGCAATGGGAGTGACAGTGGCTCAAAAGGCCAGGCCGGGGGAGGGTCTAGATGGAGGAAAAGACCACAGGAGCTGCCACCACCCTGATGGGCAGTGGCCAGGCCTCCTGGTTTATCTTTACCTCGGCTCAGATCCTCACCTGAGTGCTCTCCACCCGCCCTTGCCTGCTCTCCCTCCCAGTCTCAATTCTCTGTCTGCCAGTCTCTCTTTGAAACTGACCCCCACTCTCTCCTCCCTCCTTCCCACCCACCCTTCCTCCTCTGTGTCTGTCGCTATCTTATGATTTTTTTCCTCATACCCACACTGCATGGGTAAACACACATGTAGCTCATTCATTCACATGTTTATCCCTTTGTCCATTCAACCGTAGATACAGTACACATGTGCCTTGGAAGTTATGGGATGTGTTGAGTAGGGCAGGTTTGGGCAGCTGTGCCCAGGGGCAGCTGAGTGACATGCAGGGCTGTCACCAGGCATACCACCCCTCTGCCTGGAGCCCAGTGCCCTGTCCAAGCCCAGGACCCATTCCTTAGGGCATTTGTGGTATCTCTCTTCAGGGGGACAGGGACCCAAGGCTGGGCAGCTGTCTCCTGCAGAGGGTAGGAAGGGGACAGAGATGAAATCACCCACACCCTCTTGACTCCCAGGATCCCAGGACACCGAGTTCATGGCCTCTAAGTAGTCTTGAGCTCTACCCTAGGGCCTCCTATGGCAATGGGATCCCTCATTTTGAAAGGCAGCCCAGAGAGGGCAAACAATTTTCCTGCAGTCACAAAGCAGGTCGGCTCCGAGGCTCTCTCCTCCTCTCCTGCCCCCTCCACCCCTCT
>NW_007795885.1:0-1440 GCF_000696425.1 Galeopterus variegatus | reverse complement strand
AGTTTGTGAATTCAGATATTTTTCTTTTAATACAGCAAAATTCTTAAACTATACTTTTATTATTCAATTCATTCATATAGCATCAGAAATACAAGTACAAAAGACATTACATCAAAAGCACAATATGAAAGATAGGCAAAATTCTCACATTTGCCCAGTTATTTTATATGAAAGAGAAGAAGAGGTAACAAGTAGATATTAAAATAATTCTAAGAACCAAAAGTTTATGCACAATTCTTATGCGTTGAAAACTCAATGTGAGAATGAATTTTCATATAAGAAAACAGTCAGTCACTTTGACTAAATTTAAAGCAACCTCAGGCCTTAAAGCAATCATTGCCACATGCAACATGTGCTAGAAGTTAGGGCAGCATTTGAAACTCATCTTTAAAATGCTGTGTCGGAATGGATCCCCAACTGGATTCTAAAAGAACATACTTTTTAGAGATTATTCCTAAAGAAAACAAATAGCATCAATATGTTACTCTAATAATAACCTTAGTTAAAACTTAAAACATGAAAGTTGAAGAACTAGTATGGACAAATTTTTATTAAGAGCAAGTTATTTGGTTAAACAATAAGCTAGGCAAGGTAAGCAGTCAATACTACAACTTACGGGTCATATATGCCAGATTCTTTGAGGATTTACTTAAAATATACAGAAAAAATACTATGCATTTAACAGAAGCTTGTGTAAGTAGTCATTTACTTACTTTTTCTAATGTTTCAATGCGCTGTTTTAAAAGTCTATTTTCTGTGCGTAACCTCTGCCAAAAAAAAAAAGTTTTGTTTGTAAGCAATCTCGAGAGGAAGATTACTAAATCACAGTTCTGAAAGTGTACCACCTTTTATAAATAAGGAAAGACCATATGTGAAATTGTTAGAGGCTCAAAATAAGAAATACATGGCAAAGGAAATGATCACATTTATCATTTCAGCTGTGATTAAATTCTAAATGTAAACTACAGTACATACACAAATAACCCTTCTTTTCTATATTTACCATAATTACTAATAATCAATATTTTCTTATGTTTTAACTCTCCATTAGATAGAAAAGATTCTAACTTGCCTATCTCCTACAGAGCCTACCTATATAATTAGTATTGAGATGGCAGATGAAAGAAGAAATAAGAAATCTGAAAAATGCATGTTCATAGAATATCAATTAAGTTCAGTTTAGATTAGACCAGTCCTCATTTATATGTTATAGATGACAAGCTGCAAAATGACTTACATTCTGAAAATATAAAATAACTTGTGAATTGTTTTCTACTTAACAAAATTAAAAGCTCGTTACTGCATTTTTTCATAGTTTAAAAAGAAAAACCAGATTTTAAAAAAAATTTACCTAGTTTTTGAGTGCCTGACTCCCCAAAACTTTCAAATTACTGTCACTAAGAATTAAATCTAAATCACTCTACATTAAAATCATTTTTT
>NW_007795884.1:0-1440 GCF_000696425.1 Galeopterus variegatus | reverse complement strand
TCCAAATGCTGCATGATGATTCACCAGTGTGTCTACAATCCGAACATTGGGAAAGAAGAAACGGAGAGAAGAGGAGTGAGTGCCCTTTGCTTTAAGATTACAACCCATCTCATCAGCAAAGACTAATTCAACAGCCACTCAGAGATGTGAGGAGGCTGATAACAGAGTATTAACCAATCACAAACTAGGTGCTCCATTACCATGAAAGAAAAGGAAAATAGAGAGTGAACGACGGAAATCAGATAAAAACTGGTTCTTTGGTTAAAAGTTCTTTGTTTATTACAGTGTATTGTGTTTAGGAGAAAAAAAATCAGATTCTATCCCAAGGCAAATAAGGCACTTGCATAGCTCTGTGAACTCACCTCTTGTCATTTCCCACGTCTTCACACTGCATTCGCCCAAACGCACGGAGCTCTTTCCCACTTCAGGATATTTACAGCTGCTCTTCCCAATATCCAGATTTTATTTCATCTGATTCTTTCCACAACTGTCTCCTCCTCTTTATTTGGGTCTCAACTTAAATATCTCCTTCAGAGATAAACCTTCATTGACTATTGCATCAAAATACCCCTCCCATTTCCTCATATCGCAAACCATTTTTGTAAAATTCTTTACAGCTGTTAGCACCTTTTAAAATATTTTAATGCACTTGTTTGTTTGCATTTTCTCTAAAGTTCTACAAGTTCTATGAGTTTTGTTTGTTTGTTTGTTTCTTTGCTTATCTTCATTCCATGTGCACTACAGTAATTGGAATAAAATTATGTAACGGAAGCTCAATAAACATTTGCTAAGTAAATATTGAAAGAAAAAAATTAGGTAATCAAAAATAGGAGACCCTTGTATATAATACAATAATTAAAGAAATTAAAATTTCTAAGAATCATGAAAAATTATGATATAACACTTTGCTTTTTTAGCTATGTTTTCAACAGTGAATCAGATTATAAAATATAATATACTTTCAAAAAATATGTTTGCTTAGTCTGCCTTCTATCAACAAAGGGGCATAAAAATTATTTTCAAATAATTTTCTATTATATTTCATGCTAAGGAGCATTGGTATAGAAATACTCACAAATGTTCACTTACACTATTCATATCATAAAATTTGAAAATACTAATTGAGTTTCATTTTAAAAGAAATCTTTATTTTATTTTTAAAAATAATGACCTTAACATGTATCTTTAACTTAAACACTTAGGCTGTTCTTTCCTGTCTAGGAAAAAAAAATAAAAATAAAAATAAAAAAACACCTTCCTGTAACTCTTCAAATCTCAATTCTCTAAGTACTAATTTGCAGAATTGGCAAGATATCTGCCTTTTTTCCGGGATGAACCTCCCAGACGATTCCTTTGTGATTCTCTTGAGAGCACTGTGACACACACAGAGCTCAGGAATCCATCCCAGTATACTTTTTCTCCAAGTCCATGGATCATTCT
>NW_007795883.1:0-1440 GCF_000696425.1 Galeopterus variegatus | reverse complement strand
TATCTTTCCATCTTCTTGTGTCCTCTTTAATTTCTCTCAGCAGTGGTTTGTAGTTCTCTTTGTAGAGTTTTTTCACATCCTTAGTTAACATTATTCTTAAGTATTTTATTTTTTTTGTGGCTATTGTAAATGGGCTAGCTTTCTTGATTTCTTTTTCTGCATGTTCATATTCCATATACTTTTTCAGATCACAATGGATTAAAATTAGAAATCAATAACAAGCGAAACTCTGGAAACTATTGAAACACATGGAAGTTAAAAATCAAAAAATTTCTTGAAACTAATGACACATCATACCCAGACCTGTGGGATACTGCAAAAGCAGTAGAAAAGGGGAAATTTATTGCATTAAATGCTTACTTCAGAAGAATGGAAAAATGGCAAATAAACAACCTAACACTTCACCTTGGAGAAGTAGAAAAACAAGAACAATCCCAACCCAAACTTGGTAGATGGAAATAAATAATTAAGTCAGAGCAGAACTAAATGAAATAGAAACACAGAAAATGATTCAAAAGATCAATGAAACAAAAAGTTGTTTTTTTAAAAAGAAAAATAAAATTGACAAACCTTTGACAAAGCTAAATAAGAAAAGACACAATTAACAAAACTTAGAAATGAAAAAGTTGATATTACAACTGATACCTCAGAAATACAAAGAATCATTAGAGACTACTATAAAAACCATATGCCAACAAATTAGAAAATCTGGAGGAAATAGATAAATTTCTGGACACCCACAAACTACCAAAACTGAGCCAAAAAGATATAGAAAATCTGAACAGATGAATAACAATAAAAGAGATCGAAGTTGTTATCAGAAGTCTCCCAACAACGAAAAGCCCAGGACTGATGTGTTCACTGCAAAGTTCTACCAAACCTTCAAAGAGGAATTGATACCAATTCTCTACAAACTACTCAAAAAGATTGAAACAAAGGCCGTTCTCCCTAACTCATTCTATGAGGTAAACATCACTCTAATACCAAAACCAAAGATACATCAAAAATAGAAAACTATAGGCCAATATCCTTGATGAATATTGATGCAAAAATCCTCAATAAAATACTTGCTAACAGAATACAGCAACAGATACACAAAGTTATACACCATGATCAAGTGGGATATATCCCAGGGATGCCAGGTTGGTTCAACATACACAAATCAATAAATGTGATACACTGCATCAATAAAAGCAAAGACAAAAACCATGTGATCATCTCTATAGATGCTGAAAAAGCATGTCACAAAATTCAACATTCGTTCATGATAAAGACTCTCTACAAGTTGTAGATGGAAAGTATCTCAATGCAATTAAAGCCATATGTGATTAGCCCACTGCCAATATCATCCTGAACTGGGAAAAGCTGAAAGCTTTTATCTTAAGAATAGGAACTAGACAAGGATGCCCACTCTCACCACTCCTATTCAACATAGTGTTG
>NW_007795882.1:0-1440 GCF_000696425.1 Galeopterus variegatus | reverse complement strand
GGGGTTCTGCAAATCACTGGCTCCTTTCAGGTGTTTTATGTCAAGAGAAGTGAGGCATGAAGGAAAGAGCCTCGGCTGGGCAAGTCACTTGGATTCTCCGGCTTCAGTGTCTCCAACTATAAGATGACAAGGCTGGTGACATGATTTCAAGGGTCCCTCTGAGGTCAGCCAACCCGAGATTCTACCTCCTTTTATTTTTCCCTTGACAACTGCTTCTATCTAATGGTTTAAGAGAAAGGCTTATTTTTTACATGACAGCAAAGAAGCTTTGCCTTTATGTTTATTTGAAGGTTCCACAAAACCAAATCTTTGTTTCATGGCCCATGATTTATTTTATTTTATTTTCACTTATTTATTACTCTTTTTACCTCCTTACTTATGGAATCCCGACAGCCTGAAAGTCCGACAAACTTCAAAACTCTTCTCAGATTCCTAAATTGTACTAAACATTTTCAGATAGGTTTTTGTATATGAATTGATAGCGAGGTCGAAATAGACTAGTTTCTACCAGAGTTAACATCATCGATTTTGCCATGTTTCAGACTTAGTGTCCCTCCGAGGGTATTTTTAAAATTTTCCTCTTTTGGGCCGAGCCCATGGCGCACTTGGGAGAGTGTGGTGCTGGGAGTGCAGCAGCGCTCTTGCCGCGGGTTTGGATCCTATATAGGGATGACCAGTGCGCTCACAGTGCTCACTGGTTGAGCATGGTGCGACCGGTCTCAAAAAGGACAAAAAAAAAAAAATTTTTCCTCTTTTGGATCAGTATTAACTGCCTCACTCATGTGAGCACTTTTTAGTGATTCTCTTATAGCAGTACAACAATACATATTTTTTTTCCAAATGAGAATTGTATAAAACAATATCCTCATAATTAATCCATGCTACAAAAATGTAAAAAGCCCAACCAAAATTTCATGCATTTGGGTAGTTCTAGGAGATCTTGTCTAGATTGCTCTAAATTTCATATGGGATACAAAAATATTCTATCTAGACTGTCAATCACCCCTAAGATGTGCCCACCCTCCCTTTTTTAATAGACTTTATTTTTTAGAGCAATATTGAGTGGAAAGTACAGAGCTGCCATATTGCCTGCCCCTTTTAATGGTTTAAGCTAGTTTGATTGCATTTCTTTCACTTACAACTCCAAAAATCCTAATACAGAAATTTAAATAACTTGATGATACATGTTATTGGATCTTTTATCTCTATTATCACTATGATAATAAATATTTCATATGTTCATATCCACTTCCAGTTACTAAAGTCTTTTAAAATTAAATATTTACCCACACCAGTCATATTAAAATTCAAGTAGGATTCCCTTCAACTTGTCAGCTGTCAGCCCCTTTCCCCGGGCTCTTTGTTTTAATGGACTAGTCGGTCCCAGACTCTCTCTGCCTTATTTCACGCTACATTGCTATTCTCAGCTCCTGCTGTTTC
>NW_007795881.1:0-1441 GCF_000696425.1 Galeopterus variegatus | reverse complement strand
AAAAAAAAAAAAAAAAAAAAAAAAAAAAAAAAGGTTGATGCTCTGTGAATTTCACCCCAATAAAATAAAATTTTTAAAAAGTAAACTGGAAATCTGGTGACAAATTGGATGTTGTTAAGGAAGTATACGTGGCAAGGATTCAAACAGTTTGGAAAGCAAACAGTTACACTTTCTGTTATTGTATAAAAGAAATTGTGTGGATGTAAGCTTGAGTCTTTTGCAAAAAGACACAGAGATGGTTAAAAGAAGGGACAGTAAAGTTGTCTGACCATTATCTTACTATCACTTCAGTTCTACTGGAAGCCTTCTTTCTTCTCAGATAACCCCTGAAACAGTGTTGAGGGCCAGGGAAAGTTCAACAACCTACATTTCACAGAGGTGTTTGGGGAAAAATAGAAAGAGGAGGCAGTGTTGCCACATTAGGATGTCAGGGGACCCAAGCCTGTAAGAGTCCTCTATTCTTAAGGAAAGAGCACTGTGCCTCTGTCACAGCTGTTGTAGCTACAAGCAGCCAGGGAGGGAAAAAAGACAGACCTTCCAGAGCACCATAAGATGTCTTCATGGCTCTCGAACTCAAAAAGTTGGTTGGATCAGCAGCCTGTTTTAGGTAAACTCCTTCCAAAATATTTATAATCTGAAAACATTTTCATTACATTTAATGTTTTAAAAATTGCTGGCATTTGAAAAAGGAAAAATAAGCTGACCCCACTACTGAAATAAATCCATGAGAAACAAATCTTATTCTTCAAATTTCTCTTGTGGGCTCTTTTCTTCATACTTTCTAAGAATTTTTATGATTATTTATACTATTTTTTCTTCTTGCCCCAGAAATTTAGATTCAGGGTAAAGAGAAAAATAATTTCCTTATGTTGATTTAATTTTAATAGAGTATCTCTAAGCAAATGCTCTCCAAATCAGCATCCAACCCTGTGTTCTCTGCCCAGCTCCAAGTGACATCAACTACTCATTGTACATTCCCAATTTAAGACTCTAAAAGCAAACCCATTTTTTCCTTAAAAAATAAGTTCTCCATCTTAATTTTTTAACTCTCTTTATAGTACTGTTATGAACTCAGTTGTATCCCCCCAAAACTCATATGTTGAAGTCCCAAGTCCTCAAAATGTAACATTTCAAGATAAGGTCTTTAAATAGGTAATTAAGTTAAAATAAGACCATTACGGTGGGCCCTAATCCTATGTGACTGGTGTCCTTATAAGAAGAGGGAATAATGCCAGCAATGCACATGCAGAGAAAAGGCCATGTGAGAACACAAAGAGAAGGCAGCCATCTCCAAGTCAAAGAGAGAAGCCTCAGGAGAAATCAACCCTGCCAGCACCTTGACCTTGGACTCCCAGCCTTCAGGACAGTGAGAAAATAAATTTCTGTTGTTTAAGCCACCTAGTCTGCGGTATTTTTGTCATGGCAGCTCAGGCTAACTAAT
>NW_007795880.1:0-1441 GCF_000696425.1 Galeopterus variegatus | reverse complement strand
ATTCTCTAGAATATAATGAAGATTCTACAGCTTCCCCCAATAAATTAATGCTAAAGAAGCACCTTCAGATGTATATTTCTTAGGCCAATCTCTGAAACTGATTATTTTAAAAGCATCTTTAATTGTCCCACCATGTTTTTTAGAACATCTTTAGCTGCACTATATGATTTTTGTAAAATTTCTCAAAATAAAGTTTTCTATTTTGTAACTATATGAAGTTCTGAGGAAATTTTTGTGGGTTTTTTTTTAAGGTTTATTAAGCTGGGCTAAAGTAATCAGAGACAACTTTATCAACAATTTTATCAGGACTCTTTCAAATCATGTTGATGCTGAGTGTGTTAGTCCTTTCTGTTGCTTATAACAAAATACCTGGAACTGGGTAATTTATTAGAAACTGAAATTTGTTGGTTACAGTTTCGGAGGCTGGGAAGCCCAAAGTCAAGGGAACACATCTGGTGAGAGTCTTGGTGGTGGGGACAGTGACCCAGAAGTCTTACATGGCAAAAACAGCAGAGCAGAGAGAAGGAACTTCTCATGTGCTTTCCTTTTAAAGTCCTCAGAACCATGCCCCTGACCACCATTATTAATCCATTCCCTACAGCACTGTCCTACAATCTAACCACCTCTTCAAGGCCCCTCAATTACCATAACAGAATTTCCCACCCTCTTAACACTATCACAATGGGGGTTAAGTTTTTTGGGGGGGGGACACTCAATCCAAGGCACTGAGGTTGTCAGAGTTTATTAACAGACTGAGGAGTCCTATTGTGGGATTTAAAGGAGTACTGATTTCTAGAATTGAGGTTGGAGTGTCATCCTATAATGTTCCTAGTATACAATACCTGGCCCAATAGGTTACAATTGAATAAATAAATTATTTTGGCATACTGCCTGTGAAGTGATCCTAAAAAGCAGGCAACTAAATGAAAACAATGCCTTTTTAAATAAAAAAAAATAGAAAGTCCTCAATTCTTTAAAAGAGCACCTATGAATATGTATCTATAAAACCTCAAATGGGAATGTTATTCTGAAATATAGCGAAGTCAAGAAACATGAGTATGAACATAATGAAAAAGTTCATAAATGCAGTGTAAGTTTTAACGTTTTCATCAGTAAAGAATAATTTGAATTGAGTTTGAAGTTTCAAAGCTAAAACATTGGAAAAATACTTAAACATCTCACTGCTAAAGAGATGACATAACATTGAATCATCTTCCAAAACCTCTGAATTCAAGAATGACAAAAAGATAATTATTTTTGAGAAATTGATTCGAAACGAAACAGGGGGATCAACTCACTTTAAAATATATTTTCTAAAACAAAAAGACCTACATATTACAGCCTCTATTTCTAAAACTTTTGTATCAGGATTTATTAGGCATATGAACTTTATAATATTGTACGTGTAGCAAATCTTTCCCTTTTATTATAACTGTTGTCA
>NW_007795879.1:0-1441 GCF_000696425.1 Galeopterus variegatus | reverse complement strand
GGCCCTCACCAGCCTGCAAATGCAGGGGCTGTGATCTTGAGTTTTCCAGCTTCCAGAGCTGTGAGAAATAAATTTATCTTGTTTATAAATTACCCAGTCTCAAGTATATTGTCATAACAGCAAAAATGGACTAAGATACCTATATATAAGAGTAGCAGATTATTAAACATAATACATTTCCAGTAAAATATTTTTTAAAGATTTTGAAAATATTTGAATGAAAATGAATTTGACATTCCTTCTAAGATTTGTCATATCTACAACTGAAAGTTTAGAAGGTGAAGAGATATTAGCCAAGAAGCTTTAAATTGTCACACATGCTTAAGCAGTTAAATGTGAGATAAATGTGGCATAATTTCTGTATTTTTCTTTGTCAAATTCTATCATTAAGGCCTATATTTTGAATTATGTATTATTGACTCTAGTCTAAAGTTAGGAAATTGAATATCTGTATGTAACAAATCATATTATAGTCATTGAATTCCAATTTTGACCTCTTTAAATACACAACATAAAAGTCAAAAGAACATTAGAGATCATCTAATAATCCATACATATTAAAGATGAAAAAGAACTGAGACCCAATGAGAAAGAATTATTTTTCCAAAGCCACATTAGTAATAATGGCAAAACTCAATCCACTCCACCTACAAGTCAGGTTACCACTTATACTTTGACTATTTCATGCTGTATTAGTCCATGTCTGTTGTTGTACTAGAATACCTGACAATGGCTAGTTTATAAAGAAAAGAGGTTCATGTGGCTCACAATTCTAGGACAGCTGCATTTGGTATGTGCCTCAGGCTGCTTCTACTCATGACAGACAGACAGGTGCAAGATAACATGGCAAGAAGAAGCAAGGGGGGATGAGATGCCAGGGTCCTTTAAACAATCAGCTCTTGCAGGAACTAATGAGCAAGAGCTCACTCGCTCCCACTCCCCACCCCACCAGGTTGTTAATCTATTCATGAGGGATCTGCCACCCATGATCTAAAACATTCCCAAAGTTGCCGAGTTGGAGATCAGATTTTGACATGAGCTTTGGTGGGGGCCATTACCAATCTCTATTACAAGAATATTCACAATGTAGTCTTCCTGATACTATTTTATGGGTGAATTAAAGGCTTTTTGCTTGCTCTTATATCTCAATATAAAACATTTATTGGTGGTAAAATACATTGCTTCTACCAAGTAAGTTAGCATTGGGTGACATGGAAGCATTAATATTTATAATCGTAGAACTCTGGATATTTTTGCGTTGCAGGAATTTGGTTGAAAACAAGTTGACCAACTAAATTTTTTTGTTGAAATAACTATTAAGATATTCCAAAAAAGAACCTGCTCTTAGATATTTATTTTTCTTCAAAAAGCCCCTTAATGTTGAACATCTAACTCACTAATTTTATCCATAGCAATCTCTACAAAGTAGAAATAATTACAT
>NW_007795878.1:0-1441 GCF_000696425.1 Galeopterus variegatus | reverse complement strand
TAATGTAAGTAGAGGGGTCGGTGGTGTAGGACCCCAATTTCCTTTATAGCTGGGTGAGATCGGCTAATGAAAAGGGAACGTGTACCCTTACGACCCCCTCAGCACCTGCTACTTCGCGGAGAGGAGCAATGGTAGAGGAAGGGAGGAGTCCCCAAGAACGAGTCACAGGGGGACTAAAGGAAGGTGCTGGGGCAGGTGAAATAGGAGTCAGCAGGGAACAAGATGGCGGTGAGGTGGGGCTAGAAAATGGCTGGACAAAAGATGGCAGCAGAGGAAAAGAAGATGGCGGCAGAGCTGCCTGTGGGGGTTGGGGGACAGGAAATGGCGGCGAATCGGGGCTGGAAGAAACAGAAGAGGAAGAGGCAGGAGGGAGAACAGGCTGACTAGGGGGCCCCTCACCCCGCAGCGCTGCCCCGGAGACCAGGGCTGTTTACTTGCCGGCCGGGCACAGGAGACGGATGGAGTGGAGTTAACTGAGGGGGTTGGGGAGCAGAGGAAGTTACAGGAGAAGAAGACCTGTGAGGAGGGGGTTAGATGGTGGAGGCGTGGAGGATAGAGGGGGTTTAGAACCTAAGAGGGGGAACAGGTGAGGGCAAGTAGGCGGAAAGAGGAAGGGAATCTCCCTCCATTTTCTCTGGCGCTGGCAGTAATTTAATAGGTCCCGGAGAATGTCCGGATCAAGTGTACCCTCAGGGGGCCACTTATTTTGGTTATCTAAGGGATAATAAGGCCGATTTTGCGTGCAAAACTTAGTGAGGAGTTTGGGTTTAATGTCAGGCTTGAGGGAAAGGGTGGTAAGGTTGTTTAAGAGACATTGTAAGGGTGAATAACCCCGGAGGGAGGAGGCGGGAGCTCCCATTCCAAAGAGGATTAGAGAGAGAGAGAGAGGTTTTTTTAAAAGGAGGAGGATTAGTATGAGCCCTCCGGCCGGATGAGAGGGACGGAGCTCAGAGGGCGTCCCCAATGAGTTGTGCCATTCTCAGGAGATGGGTTCCAGGAACCCAGGAGGGCAGGGGTGCAGGTTGTCACCTAGACCCACGCTACCCTTAGGCAAAATGCCGGAGGAGCCGGAGGGACCTAGCGCTAGGGTTTTACGGACAGCGGGTCCTGGACCCGGTAGGAGGAAGGTTAGATGGGTTCAAGGATGAACCCAGGAAGGAGGAAGGTTAAAAGGAGTGAGAGAAAGAGAAAGGGAGGAATGGGAGGTTCAGCCTCCAGGGCTGGGAATGTATCAATGCCAGGGCCGGGGGAATGTGATTAGGGTGAAGGTTTAAATAATCTACAAGCCTGACAAAAGGAAAAGGGGCTTACCTAACAGATGAGCCGGTGGTGGGTGAAGAAAGCCAGAGCCGGAGAAAACGGACGCGGGCGGACTGTCAGTCCCGGGGGGTCGCGGAGGAGTCCGAGGAGGTCCGAGGAAGGAGTCCCCTGTCGCAGGGTG
>NW_007795877.1:0-1441 GCF_000696425.1 Galeopterus variegatus | reverse complement strand
AATGGGTCTTCAGTCAGACTTAATGAAATAGAATTTTGTTCCATCAACTTACTACTGTGTGACCTTTAGAAAGTTATTTAGAATTTCTTAGCTACAGACACGTTATTTAAACTTCCTTAGCTGCAGATACCTCACCCCTCCAATGTAGTAAATACTTCTTACATCAAAAGGTTGTAAAGTGAATTAAATGATATGATGCATGCAATTTTTCTGTGTAGTTCCTGTGACACGCAGAGGACACTTGATAAATGTTCTTAATGTCACAATAAATCTATCTTGCATGTCTATTATTTATCAACATCCCCCTTAAACTAGGGCACCCATCAAGGATAGAATTCTGTATATACAACATTTCATTGTAAATACAACAGGTCTGTTACCTCTTTGATCTCCATACAGGCACTTCTCATAAATAAAGATCCCTATGGCTCCCATTTTCGGAAGATGCCTGCCAGGTGCATTCTTCCCAGAAGAGAACTAAGCATGCAGACTAAACCCAAAATAGGAAGACACAAAAGCACACAACCACTAAAATCAAACCCAAAGCATGTGTGAGAGTGTGGTCCTGTGTACATGCTCTCGAGCGTGGATGCATTGTATTAAAATCAGCAGGGTTAATTGGTAAAAATACTGTTGGTTGATTTGATTAAAAATATTCACAGCTTATATAAATCAAATCATCCTAGATGTATTAAAAGGAACACTTAACAATTGAAAATAAATGTTTACATTTTCTGTGACATGAAAAGTGTCAGTATCATAAATGTTTACAAAATGTTAAGTAAAGACAAAAAAAAAAATCACTGTTGACCAATTTAGTCTGAAAAGGGGAGGAGGAGTGGTCCCTCTGAAATAGAAATATTTGAGCTGCTAATCAGGGGATGCAAGGAAAGAATAAACATTCTAGGGGGAGTGAACAGAATGTGCAGTTGCCCAGGGGTCAGTGAACTTCGTAATGTAGGGATTGGAGAGGCCAGTGTGATGGGAGCAGAGAATGAGGGTCAGTAGAGACAGAAGGTGTGAGGACCACAAATAGAGCATCCTGCACTCTTCCTCGATGTGTCTCGCACATTGGAAATTTCATGTCTGTGAATCAGAGGTTGTAACTGTTTTGTCTCATCTTTGGCTTTCCAGGAATTGACATGGTTAGTTAGCAACACAGCAGGTGCTCAACATATACAAATTGTTGGATGCATTAAAAAGATTGAGACCACAAGTGTCAACTGTGACACCAAAAAGAATCATCCAGCTTATCATAAGCTCAACAAGTGTCAACTGTGACACCAAAAAGAATCATCCAGCTTATCATAAGCTCAAATATGAACACAAAATTGAAAGCAAAATTAAGTAAAGTGCATTCATATGTATTGTAAAATACTCACGAACAATACTTATTCTAGAAATGGAAAGCAGGTTTAACATTAAGATTTTGTTAAAATAG
>NW_007795876.1:0-1441 GCF_000696425.1 Galeopterus variegatus | reverse complement strand
CGGGAGCGCTGCCGCACTCCCAAGTGGCGCACTGTAGCAGTGCGCCACCGGGCCGGCCCTTTTATTACTATTATTGAGTTTTGGGAGTTCTTTGTATAATTCTGTATATAAGTCCTTTTTCAGATATGTGGTTTAAAAATATTTTCTTCCAGTCTATGGCTTGTGTTTTTATTCTTTTAATAATGTCTTTCAAGGAGCAGAAGTATCTGTCGTCAAATATTATATTGCTCAGTGCTGTATTGCTTACGGTGTAAGGGCCTTATAACAATGTACTGCCAATCCTTCTCCCCTGTCATGTGTGCCACTGTTGCCATGCGTATTACTTTTATATATACTATAAACACACAACATCGCTATTCTCATTTTTCTAAAAAGTCAATTATCATTTGATGCAGTTAAAAATAAGAAATCATAATTTTTATATTTAACTTCATTTTTTTCTACTTTCAAGGTTGGTTTTGTTTTGTTTCATTGTCACTCCAAGTTCTTATCTGGTATCATATTTCTTCTGCCTGATGAGCATCTCTTATAGTGCAGGTCTGCTGGCAGTGAGTTCTCTCTGATTTTGTTTGTCTGAAAGACTCTCTCTCATTTTTGAAAGATATCTTTGTTGGGTTTAAACTTCTGTTTTGGCAGCATTTTTCTTTCAGCTCTTTAAACATGACACTCCACTGTGGTTCTGGACTGCATAGTTTCTAATGAGAGATGTGCAGTGATTCTTAGCCGTTTTCCCCTTCGTATGCAAGGTGTCTTTTACTACTCTGGCTATTTTCAAGATATTGTCTTCATATTAAGTTGTCAGCAGTGTGAATATGATACACCGGTGTATGTGATAAATCTAAGAAAAGTTTTTATTTTCTTCAGATTGGCTTGCAGGTTGTTGTTTTTGTAAAAGTGAGACCAGTGCTCTTTCCAGCATTATATATTCTAAGTTAAAGCCGTAAGTGCACCATTATCCAGCTAGTATATTTAAATTTCAAATATTGTACTTTTCAGGTCTGAATTTTTCATTTGGTGTACAAACACACACACACACTATTTCTCTGATGATATTTTCTACCTTTTTATTCATTAACGTATTTTCTTTTACCTCATTGACCACAATTAGAATTTTTTTTTTTTTTTGGTAATAATTCCAACATCAGAGTCATCTTCTGGTTTACTGCTGTTGACTTTTCTTTTCCCTTGCAAATGGGTCACATTTTCCTGGTCCCTCATATGTTGAGTTATTTTGATTTTATCCTGAAAATTTTGATTATTATGTTGTGGAGACTATGGATTTCTGATATATTCCTCCCAAGAATGTTGTTGTTTTTGTTGCAGCAGACAATTAGTTGGATTCCAACTATGATCTCTGGCTTGCCTTTGATGGGTGGTAGCTTAATTTTCAGGTGAGTATTTAACCCTTATTTGAGTTACTTTGAGTCTGTCCAATGCATAC
>NW_007795875.1:0-1441 GCF_000696425.1 Galeopterus variegatus | reverse complement strand
AAAAGAATAATGATGGAATATTACAAATAACTCTTGCCAAAAATTTGATCTGGGCAGAAAAACAATGTTAATGAGCCAAATCTGGCCTGCCACCTGTTTTAGTAAATAAAGTTCTACTGAAACACAGCCATAACCATTTGATTTTATATTGTCTATACTTACTTTCATGCTACAGTGGCAGAGTTTATTAATAGCAGTGGAGACTGTATGTATGGCCCCCAAAGCCTAAAATATTTAATATCTGTCCCTTGTAGGAAAAGTTTGCCAACTGCTGATGAAGATGAAGTGGGAAAATTCCTTGAAAAATGCAAATTACCCAAACCTACACAGAAAGATAAAAGAGAAATAGAAAAATCTGAATGTCTTTATATTTATTAAAAATAAATTAAAATCATAGTTAAAAGTTTTCCATAAAACAAAATTCAGGCCCAGATTATTTTCCTTTGGGATCTATGAAACAACTAAGGAAGAAATTACCAAACCTACACAAAAATTACTCAGAAAACAGAAGAGGAGAGAACCCTTCAAAACTCATTTTATGAGCGGAGAATTGCCCTAAAACCAAAAACAGACAATGATGTTACAAGAAAATAAAACTACAGGCTAATATTCCTTATAAATGTAGATGCAAAAATTCTTAATAAGTATTAGTAACTAGAATCCAGCAATATATAAAGAGGATAATATGCCATGACTATGTGGGATTTACCCACAAATTAAGAATGCAAGACCGATTTAACATTTGAAAACCAATTGATGTAATTTGCCAAATTTGAAGATTTTTTTTAAAAAGAGAAATTCAAGTTATCATCTCAATAGATGTGCAGGATGCATTTAACAAAGCTTAACAGTAAATCGTGAGTGAAAAGAATAAAATCTTTCAGCAAATTAAGAGTAGAAACCAACTTCTAAACCAACTTTAAAATCTATGAAAAATTTAGAGTTAACATGATACTTAATGTAAAAAACTAAATGCTTTTCACCAAAGATCAGAAACAAGATAAAAATGTCCACTCTCATTACTTTTATTTGACACTAGAGTGAAAGTCCTAGTGATATAAAACAAGAAAAAGAAAACTCGACAGGATGAAATGCAATAAACAAACTGTTTTCATTAATGAAAAACAAAACTGTTATATGAAATGTCCTAAGGAATCTACCAAAAATGTGCTAGAATTAAAAGGTGTATTTAGCTGTCCATAGAGTACAAGGTCAGTATTTTAAAAAATTATGCTTATTTCTATGTAATAGCAGTTGAATTCAAAAATTGGACATTGAATAAAAAATGCCATCACAATAGTATTCAAAACATGGAAGGTTTAAGACAAATTTAACAAAATATGCTTAAGGCCTGTAGACTACATACTATGAAATAAACCCGAGAGAAAGGGGGGAAAAGTAAATAAATAAAGATGTATACCATGTTCATGAATTGAAAAAC
>NW_007795874.1:0-1441 GCF_000696425.1 Galeopterus variegatus | reverse complement strand
TCCCCAGCCCCTTCTCTATTCTTTTTTTTTTTTTTAAACTGGAATATCTCTTCCAGGAACAACCTGCCCCTTTCATTTCCTTCACTGACTTGTTAAGCAAAAGTTGATTGTGCACTTCGTTTGGGCTAGAAGCTGTGTCAGGTTGGAGGGTACAAAGACAGCCAGGGACAGGTGATCAGCATTCAGCCGCAGGGAGTCAGGCGGGCAAACACAATTATCATACAATGCAGTGAGTTCTATAATACAGGCATGCACAGAACGCCACAGGAACACACAAGGTGACTGTGAATTCACCTGGAGTTTTGGGAAGGCTAATACGAAGAAAGACTATGTAAGCTGAATCTCAGAGTAAGCTCACCAAGCCGAGGAGGTGGGAATGGGTGTTCCAGACAGGAGAGCTGTGCGTGTGTGTCTGTATGTGTCATGAGAATAAGTAGCACTCAGTCATGTACGTACGCACCCATGTCTTCTTTTCTCTATTCCCATTACCTCTGCCGTGGGTTGGGCCCCCAACCACCCTCACTGAGCCACAGTGAATATGTTCTGATGGTCCAGTTAAGAACCCTAACTGAACTATCCTCCACATGGTATGTGCACCCAGCCTACACACCTAACTACGACACTTCTCAACTTACAATCAGTGACTTTCCATCATCATGCAGGCACGGATGGCATCTACGCACCTTGACATGACATATGAGGCCACCATGATGGGTCCTTTTCCAGCCTTTTCAAACTTATCGGCCCGTCTCCCCCGTATTGTACCTTTTTACATCTCCGCATAAGCTCGCACGTGCAGGTTGTTGCTCTCTGCCTTTTCTCCTTGGAGAAGCCCTGCACGTACTTCCGTCCTCAGCCTCCCATGGTGCCTACTCTGTGAAGCTTTGCCCAACTCCTCCAGGCAGGATTAGGCTCTCTGTCCTCTCTTCCCAAGACCCCATGAGCCTGCCCCGCCACTGTAGCAATTATTGCTCTGTATTACGTTTGCTTTTCGACATGTTATATATCCTGCTAGACCATGAGCTCTTGGAGGACAAAGACCATACTCCATAGCCTCGAATGCAGGACTGAGCCCTTAGGCACAGCTCCCTTCCCCGCTGTCTCTAAAGACACCATTCAAAATCCCCATCCTACAGGGTAGTTATTGTGCTATCTCCATAGACACACGTGGCCATCTGTGACCTCATTCCCTCTCCTCCTCTACCTCACTTCTCACTATATTCTTCTCCCCCACTTCATATTCCACTCATACTCAACTACTTGGAAATTCCTAAACACACAAAACTTCCTCGAGCATGGTATCTTCTCTGCTTATTAACCATTACTTCCTTTTCTTTCCTTAGAGAGCTGCTCTTCACATTTGTTGTGACTACCTGGGATGTGTTTCTTGATCACTCCAGTTGTGCCTCCTATGTGTGTTCAAAACACCTGGGTTCCCCTT
>NW_007795873.1:0-1441 GCF_000696425.1 Galeopterus variegatus | reverse complement strand
GGTCTTTGGTCCATTTTGAGTTAATTTTGTATGTAGTGTGCAGTAATGTTCCAACTTTTTTTTTTTTTGCTTGTGAATATCCAATTGTCCAGCGCCATTTGTTGTAAAGACTGTTCTTTCCCCATTGAGTTGTCTTGGCAATTTTGTTGAAATCAGTTGACCATACATTTACAATCTATAGTAGACTACACATCTATAGGTTTATTTTTGGAATCTCAAGGCTATTCCATTGATGTACATACCTATCTTCATGCCAGCACCACACAATCTTGATCACTGTAGTTTTGTAGTGAGTTTTGAAACGAGGAAGTATGAAACTTCCAATTTTTCTTGATCACTGTAGTTTTGTAGTAAGTTTTGAAACTAGGAAGTATGAAACTTCCAATTTCGTTCTTATTTTTCCAGATTGTTTTGATAGAATTTCCATATGAGTTTTAGGATCAGATTGTCAATTTCTGTTGAAAAGACAGTTTGAGTTTTGATAGGGATTGCCTTGAATCTGTAGGTCAATTTGGGGAATATTGCCATCTTAACAGTATTAACTCTTTCAATCCATGAACTCAGGATGTCTTTGCATTTACTTAGGTTTCCTTTAATTTCTTTCATTGATGTTTTATTCTTAAGAGTCTAAGTCTTGCAGTTTTTGTTAAATCTATTGCAAAGTATCGTATTTTTTGATGCTATTGTAAATGAAGTTGTTTTCTTAATTTCATTTTTAGATCATTCATTGCTAGATCGTAGAAATGCATGTCATTTTTGTATATTGATCTTTCTGTAAGCTTGCTGAACCCATTTATTAGCTCTAATATTTCTTTGTGAATTCCTTAAGATTTTCTGTATACAAAGTCATGTCATCTGCACATAGAGGCATTTTACTTTTTCCTTTCTAATGTGGATGGCTTTTATCTCATTTTCTTGCCTAATTGGTCTAGATAAAACCATCAGTACAATTGAACAGAAGAGGTGAGAGCAGATATCTTTATCTTGTTCCTGATCTTCAGAGGAAATTTTTATTTTTATGTTTTATAAAGCTAGTCAAATGAAGCAGTGGGAGTGGAGGAAGAACAAAGAAATCTGTAAATCGTTGCGACCAATTAGTTGTGAACACCACTGCACTTGGACCATCTAGATATATGATTTTAATACCTTTAAATTTGTTATGACTTTTTTTTTTTTTTAAGATGACCGGTAAGGGGATCTTAATCCTTGACTTGGTGTTGTCAGCACCACGCTCTCCCAAGTGAGCCACGGGCTGGCCCTAAATTTATTATGACTTTTAAAGTTGCCCACCATTTGTTCTGCTCTGGGTAATGTTCCATGTGCACTTGAAAAGAACGTGTATTCTGCCAGTGTTGGGTGGAGTGTTTTATGATGTCCGTTAGGTGAGGTTGGTTGTTCAAGTCTTCTATTTCCCCACTGATCTCCAGTCTACTTGTCCTAC
>NW_007795872.1:0-1441 GCF_000696425.1 Galeopterus variegatus | reverse complement strand
ATTTATATATTGAGAAAGAATTGGCAAGATCAACTGGTAACCTGTGTAATTAATTTTGTTCCTTTATCAAGTGTGCCAACAAAAAAAATTAGTTAAATAAATTACATTAAATCTTTAACGTAAAATATTTTGCAACTATTAAAATCATGTTTTAGAAAACTATCAGGTAACATGGAAAAATAAAAGTCACAAAATGCTACATAGCATTGGGTCTACATTTTTAAACAATTATAAGTGCACTTCCTAAAAGGTGGCAAAGATAAATAGAGATTTTTATTATTTGATCATGACAAGTAGATAAATGTTTTATCTGGAAACTTTAGTGGTAGATGTGCTTTAGAATTCTGGATCTTCAGGTTTTTTACGGAAGTAACCCAACACACATACTGAATGTTATGTAAAAATCCCACTGAGGCCTAAAGTAGCACCCTCTGATAAACACAGATATCTTTGTAGCAAAATGTATAATATTCTGACAGAGTGGGATAAACAGACTAGCTCCATGTGAATTTGGGTCAGATTTTTCTGCCAAATGAATTTACTGCAAACTTGGGAAAAATTTCCAGGGTTTTCAGAGCTTTTAGGTTTTGGAATTGTGAATGAGGGTTGTGGACAATAATAATACTATTACCAGAAGTCCTTCTTCAGGAGTGGAAATAGGGATAACTTTTAATATTTTTAGTGCTTTTGGGTATATCTCAAATTTTCTGTAATGAACTTCGATCACTTCTATAACCAGAAAAAAATTTTTTTAATACACTTTTATGATTTCAGGTAACCTTGAGATGCATCAAGTTATAGATTGAATGGTTCCACTCTTTCAGGATTAAATCTCCTTTACTGAGCAAGTATGGCTTTTTATAAACATTCTTTGTTACAGTAAAATTCCTTTACCTTTTACTGTTATGAATATGCATTTCTACACATATTATAAACACTAGATGAAGTGACCATGGTAAAATTACTGCATATTGATTTATAAGAGTTCTACAGGATTGTGAGCTGGGTCAAGGTTCTTTGCATCAATGAGATCAAGGACCAAGTTCTGCAAGGCCTGTCCATGATGGAGGAGCTGGGTCAAGGTTCTTTGCATCAATGAGATCAAGGACCAAGTTCTGCAAGGCCTGTCCATCCCTTGCCCAGATGGCAACATACTTGTATGCTACTTCAGGTCTGTTCACATAATACACTGAAAAGAACCTCCTTGAACATGCTGAAATTTCTCATGTAATAGGTCTTGGGCAAAATCTTGTATGCTTGTGTTAAAGAATGTGGACATATTCTTTCCTTAAGATTATATCAATCTCATTGATAATGTGTGTGTGTGTGTGCATGTGTGCATGTGTGTGTGTGCGCATGTGCATGACATGTAGGTTGTACATATAAGTATGTTGTATTGGCTCTTTTTATTCCCTTGTCATTAACTTGCTTACAAGCTTAT
>NW_007795871.1:0-1441 GCF_000696425.1 Galeopterus variegatus | reverse complement strand
CACCACACCAAGGGTTGTGATCCCCTTACCGGTCACGAAAAAGACAAAAAAAAAAAAAATACAAAATACAAAATATACTTATTATATGTATTACATATTTTAAAATAAAAAAATTCAAAGCCTTTGTTACATAGCTGAAATCTTAAAATAAATGGAGTAGAGAAAATGCATTTAGCATTCTTATAAGTTTCTTGCAAGATTTTATTAAAAAACTGCCCATTGTTCTACCTGACAGCAGATCTATGAATTTCGAAGAAAAACAAAAAAGAGTACCTGTAAAAAACAAGTCTTTTTAATTGAACTATGTAATATACACATCACTACCTATAATTGTTTTTTGAGCATCTAGATTTAGATGGAAAAGATTTTAATATTGCTTATTGCTCTTATAAACCTTTGTGATTATCTGACAATGATTCATGTAATATTATTGCATATCTGACTTTGGCAGTTACCCATTACACCATGTTAACATATTTCAATAAGTAATCAATTTGGTTTCCAGTACACTGACTTAATTCAGGTTTCATTACTTGCCTAGTATTTATTTTTTAGGCATGTTGTCCATCTTAGTCTAGGACTGCCCTTTTTGCATTAGCCATTTTAGGATAAAATACTTAATAAGATTTGCATTTAAAAAATGAACTAGAGAAACTGGACCCCTCCAGCCAGAACAAGTAATTATGTCATTTGTATTGCAAAGCAGGAGTGGCTATAAAGCAATGGTATACTTTTTTAAAGATTGATAACCTTAAGCAGTATTATATTATACATAAAATGGCAAGTCTGACAGAGGAACTAAACGTGGGCAGTGTATAAAATCTTGAGAACTGTAGAGAGTTGCAAAGTTTTTGCTTTGCCTTTCAATTAGAAGGAACTATTTACAGTTTATATTTTTATTTCCTATTCTATCTCTGTATCATATATTGGTCTTTCCCTGAAAGAATGCTAGGCTTATGTAGATAGCAAGAGTGCCAAATTATATACTGGTGAATGTTCTCAAATGCATGTCCTAGTTCAGAGGCCCAAGTCAGATTGGGTTTATATGAAGTGACCAAATAAAATTGGACCCGTCTAGTTACCTTTATGATCACTTAGGGCACCCTGTTGGCCAAACTGAAATTTTCCATTGCTACTATTAACAAGAAGAATACTATACAGAGCCTTTACTGAGCATGTGACACTCAACACCATGCTCCAAGTGTTGTATTAAGTACTTACAGTCTTTATCATCATTAATCCTTACAACAACTTTGCAAGGTTTGTATTATTAGTAGTACAGATACGCAGTCTAGTTTAACTCCAGAGCCAATGTCTGTAATTACTATGGTAAATTTATATGAACTAAAAAATGTTTTAAAAAATATTTTAAAGATATTTTTCTGACAGAACATCCATGACTATGCTCCGGTGAATGACAACGCATTAAAATTTTCTGGCC
>NW_007795870.1:0-1441 GCF_000696425.1 Galeopterus variegatus | reverse complement strand
GAGTTCAGACCTTCTAGGTGCAAAGTTAACCACGTTATGTGCCCACCCCTTCACCTGTTCACTCTTGGTTTTAATAGAAACTTTCTCTTGATGTCTTTTGCAGACACCACAACCAAAAGCACAAAAGAGGTGAGTGCAAGTTGATCCCTGTAACCTAACCAGGTAACAAACATCAGGTATATCTGAAATAGTAAAAAGAAAATTGCAAACAAAATAATTGGCCCTCAATAAGGAGAATGTGTGAAAAAAAATTATTTGTGGAACACTGTGCAGCTGTTTAAAGGAATGCAATAGAGCTGAATGGACAGTCCATGATATATTATTGAGTGGAAAAAATGAGTTTTGTGACAACAGAGGTGGATTCAGAGGAGACTTCCATGTTTGACTTTTTGGTTTTGTTTGAAACGTTTATAATGCACACAGAGTAGAATTATAAAGTTAAAATGAATAAGGAAAAAATAATAAAACATAAGCACTGAAAAAAGGCAGATCTCTATGACTCTCTGAGTCAACAGTCCAGAGGTGAGCAGTCCAAGCTGATGAAGGGATTCTGCTCCATGAGGCCATTCAGGGCCCCAAGTCCTTTCTATGTTGTTGCTTCACCACTCCCCTGGCATGTTGTCTTCAACTGCATGGTCAAAACTGGGTTGCTGTAATGCGACATTTCTGCCAGTGAGGAGAGGAGAGAGGAAGTCCAGTGCAAGTTGTACGAAATGCAGGGTGGGGATGGGAGAGTGGGGAGAGAGACACATCTATCCACTCTATGATATGCTAATAATGTGATAATTTCCCTGGGGACGTGCCTTAAAGTGATAGCTCCTATATGAAAGTTGCACATACTATAGCCAAATCTAGCTGCAAGGGGGGTTGGGACAATGTGGTCCATCACTGGGCAGCATGGCCCAAATAAAATTTGAAGAATTCATTCAATTGTTAAAAGGAAGAAAGGAAATGGACATTGTAGGACAGAAAAACAGAGAGAGTGAGTTACCAAGAAAGTGCCTGTTAGGTAGTAGTCATTTAGTATCTCTAAACCGACTCTGAATTTTAACAAAGAGAATAATCCCTGTTTCTAAGAACCTTAAGTCTAGTAGAATTGTCTGGTCCCTTTCTCTCTCCATTCTCCCACCCTCACCCTGCATGACTCCAGCAGGACTGTTCACACCTTGCCCTCCGGAGCTCCAGGCCTACAGGTACATGCTGTTCTCTCTCCATGAAACTCCTTTTCCCAATTCCTCACCTGACTGGCTGCCTTCCACTCTTCTTTGCTCAAAACTCAACTTAGTTGCCATGTCCTATTAGAAGCCCTGCCTAAACCCCTCCATCTAAGTTAATATCCCCTACCCATGTTCCTATGGTGGGGTGATGAGCAGACAGGACTTCAAATCCCAGCACCACAGAAACAGAACAAATAGGATGTAGATAGATAGACAAACACACC
>NW_007795869.1:0-1441 GCF_000696425.1 Galeopterus variegatus | reverse complement strand
ACACACACACACACACACACACACACACACACACACACACACACACACACGGTGGGGGGAGGAGAGAGAGAGAGTGTCAGAGAACTTTCCAGTCCCCACTACACCTCCAAGTACCCCTGAGGCCCTGGCACATCACTTAACCTCTGGTGTTCTTTGTCCTCATCTATAAAATGAGGGAGCTGGATTACATCAAAGGCTTCTCAAACTATTTTCAAACCATGAAGTCCTTTGATAAAATCAATTTTATGAGACCCTTCAGATGAAAATCATACAAATGCTGAAGTGCTTTGTGGACGTTGGGTTGGTGGGTCCGGAGGTTCACTATACGGGCCTCTTACCTCTGGCAACAAATTGAAAACCACTGAACTCAATGAAGTGCCTTCCAGCTCAAACACTTCTCCCTCTAGCCTTGATCTATTTCCTCGAATGACCATATTTGACACTAAATTTCATAAAGTTTTATTCCTCAAAATCCTTTATAGGCTCTTTTATCTTCCAATAGCACTTCACGGAAGACATTACTAAGCTAACTTTGTGGGCAAATTTTAAATCTATATGCCCAGAGCTTTTGAGGAAAACAAGGTCAGAGCAAAATATAAAAGCAATAAACCTTTCCTCAGATACACAGACTGAAATAAGAGACAAGGTTTAACATTTGTTCCAACTGTTAGCTCTGTAACTCATGCTGATTTTATTTGATTTGTAGTTTTTTGAGGTTGTTTAATCGTAACCTTCTATATAAATGGGGTTCTAGAGCCAGAGACCATGTATGGTTCAAAATTTTCACACAATTTATTTATTACCTGCAGAGAGGTTGCTGGAAAGCCTGGAGGGAAAGCAGATGGTTAAAAAAATATTCTGTCCTTGTGAAATTGGGGTACTTTTGTATGAAAAAATTATGATCATTATTTTCCTTGTTATACCTTTAGTCAGACAGATGGCATAAAACAGGGAACAAGAATTCTAGAGAGTTTCCATAGTAATTTCTGGAGAGCCTTGGCCTATTTGTAATGTGTAGAGCAGTATCCAGGATGAAGCTGAAACTGTAGGGATTCATTCCGCAATACCTGCTGATTTGAAGCTATTCAAGTGGCATTTGTTGAGCCCCCATTGTCTAAAAATCAATCTCCCCTCTGCCCTAGATATTGGGGGCAGAGGGGAGAGATGTCAAAGACACCAAAGGATTGCCTTTTCTTTATGGAAGTTTACAGTATTAAGTGAAATATGTATAGATAATATAAGAACACTATATAAGATACTATGATAAAACCAGTGAACATGTCTTTAAAGCACTGCTGTGCAATTAAGCAAGTGGCAAGACTATAAGCCTTGTAAACTGATTAATTATCAGCATCTTCATTTGTACACCAATAAGAGGTTTTACAGCCCTGTGGCTAGGACTATGAGTTCTGAAGCAGACTGCCTATGTTCCTCTCAGTTC
>NW_007795868.1:0-1441 GCF_000696425.1 Galeopterus variegatus | reverse complement strand
GGATGGATTCTACATAGCTGAAGATGACAGATTCTGAAGAGGTGTAGAAACCACAGGGAAATTTTACCGATACTTTAGTCTGTCTAATAAAGGAATGGACTACTTTAAAAATTAATACCCCTTAGAATTCAAAAAAAATCTATTTGATGCATTGTTTTAAAGACCAGGAAACAAATCCAGGCAGATTAAATGACATACAGTTCCTCTCAGGAAATATCAAAAGCAGAATGAAAACCAAACTCCCCAATTCACTGTCTAGAGCTCTTCTCCCTCAGCCTAAGCCTACTTTTTTACCCTGGTGGCGACCCATCTGGCAACAGTGTTAAATCACCGTAAAATGACTTCTCAGATTATGTAGTAAAGGACCGGTTTTCTCCCCAAACCTCTCATAAACCAATTTTTTTTCTATGTTCATTCAAGTCTATCAATCATGCACTGGACAATATCCAAGCAATATCAAATTTTTAGTCTTACTTTCAATTTCTTTACTTATACAGACAGGTAGCAATTTATTGGTGTGTGTCTGTGTGTGTTTTAAGTCAATGAATGTCTACAAGTTAGATATAATTCTAATACAAGCACAATGTGTTCTACAGTGACTCTCTTCTTTAAATTTCTATATTCTATACACGTGTTTGATTGTGCTTTGGGCTAGTCCTAATAATTGTTCCTCAGAAGTGTTTTTAATCCCCTACGAGGGAGGCCACATCTAAGATGGTCCCTGGTGATCCTCACCTACTGGCATCAAGCTCTGTTCAAATCTCCTCCCCTAGAGTGTGGGATAGACTTATTAACTCACTTCCAATAAACACAATGCTGCAGCAGTGAAGGGATGTCACTTATGAAATTAGGTTATGAAAAGACTGCAACTTCTGTCCTGGGTTCTCTCTCTCCCTCTCCCATCTCTCTCTCTCTCTCTCTCTCTCCACACACACACACACACACACACACACACACACACCACACACACGTATGTTTCTTGCTCCTTCCCTCCCTCAGATCCTCAATCTAGGGGCACTAAACTGCCAAATTGCCAGCAGTCTTACCCGACAAGAAAAGTGTTTACAACAACAGCCAGAACAGCCAGAGAGGTCCTGAGACCTCCTTCCAGCATCCATATGAGGATCCCGGAAGTAGATCCTCCCCCAGTCAAGCCTTGAGATGACAGCAGTCCCGGCCAACACTGTGACTGCAGCCTCATGGGAGACCCTGAGTTAGAGGCACCCCGCTTAAGCTGCACCTGGATTCCTGACTCAGGGAAGCTGTGAGATAATAAGTGTTTGTTGTTTTACACCACTAAGTTTCAGCTAATTTGTTATGGACCAATAGAAATCTTGGGCCGGCCCTGTGGTGCACTGCTACAGTGCGCCACTTGGGAGCGCGGTGGCGCTCCCGCCGAGGATTCAGATCCCACATACAGACCGGTTCCCGCTCACTGGCT
>NW_007795867.1:0-1441 GCF_000696425.1 Galeopterus variegatus | reverse complement strand
ATCCAATCACCTCTTAACGACCTCACCTTTCAAATACCAGAGTTGGATTTCCTACCCTCTTAATAATGTCGCAATGCGGGTTAAGTTTCGACATGAACTTTGGAGAGAACAGACATGCAAACAATAGCAATCTTTATTTGTTCCACCCCACCCCCATGGGCAACCATTTAGTGTTTTTTTTTATCTTTTTATTTGTAGATGATTTGGCAAAATACATTGCTGTATTGTGTTTGCATATTTAATTTACAAACATATTTAATTTACAACGTGTTACAATATTACAGGCCTCATTCTATTTCTTGCTTTTCCATTTGGCACCATGTTTTAAGATTAATCCATGTATTATGTGTCCTGCAGCCCATGGTTTCCACACTAGGCTCTACCACGTTTTATTTATCCATTTCACCAGGAATGGACTTTACGTCATTCCAACTCTCTGCTACCACAAACACTGCTGTGGTGTGCACATCCTCTTACTACCTAAGCGAGGAATTCACTGAGGTATTTACCCAGAAATAGGACCACTGGATCACAGAGGAAAGCACTCTTAGGTGGCCTGTACCCCCACCAACCGCCCCCATCCCCAGCATGGCCATGCCAGTGCACATCTCACCAGCCTGCCGTTGGTCTCTTAAATCGTTGCACATCCCCTCACCTGGCACTATCCAGTTGTCCAATTTTTATTAATCTGATGGGTGTCTAACAATATTTTATTGTCCTGTAATTTCAATTTCTCTAATCACCGATGAGTTTGGTCATGTATTCCCATGCATTATGGCCTTTTGTATTCACTCTTCTGTGAACTAACTATTCATATTCTTTGCAAATTTTTCTGTTGAGTTCCTTTCTTTCTGGTAAATTGTGGGCTTTCCTTTCTCTTTTCTATATATAATTCTCTTGTTGGTTTTAGACATTACAGACATTATCTCCTAATCTGTCATTTCTATCAGTTTTGCCCACAGTGCTGTCATTGAAAAGAAATATTTAATTTTTTTTTTTTTCTTTTTTTTTTTTGGTGTCTGGCTGGTGTGGATTCTGAACACGTGGCCTTGGTATTACAAGGCTAAACTCTAACCATCTGAGGTACCAGCCAGCCCTGAAATATGTAAGTTTGATGCAATCAGGTTAAACAATCCCTTCATGGTTTGTGTTTGGGGGGCTTGTTTAAGACATCTTTAGGTCTTTAATTCATCTGGAGTCTATCTTCACATGTATTTCTAGATAGGGATCCAGTTTTATTTCTCTATTACTGTAAACTAGTTTTATCAAGATCACTTACAGATTCTGTCCTTTCTTCCAATAACTTATGTACAACTTTTTCTTTTTAAATTTTTTTAAACATGGTCTGTCTCTGAGCTCTCTCTTCTCTTCTCTTTCAGTTTCTTGCAGCAATACTGTTTTTATTACTATGGCTTCGAATGCTTTTTTTATCTGGTAGGAC
>NW_007795866.1:0-1441 GCF_000696425.1 Galeopterus variegatus | reverse complement strand
CCATCCTTCAACAAACATTTGCCTGCTATGTGGCAGCCTTGCTGCTAAAAACTACAAAACATTTCTAAAAAGTTCCTTGAGAAAATGGATGAAGTACATATTTCTTGTTAGTTTCTCACTAAAGCTAAAAGGTGGCACTATTTTGTCCCCTAAACAAGCAAAAAAACATTATCGATGACCTTTTCAAAATAATATCCCCAGATAGTAAAATTGTTTGAACACAGTTAGTCCTGAGAACCTGAGAAGAAAGGGACAATTTCCAAAATAAGTATACTTGGAAAATGGGTTGGTTACGGCCACAGGTAATGAAGAGTGGCTTCCCGTTCTTTCCCTGACACAAACTGTGCCGCTATGTCCAGGGCCCTCTTTGCAAGCCTGACTTACGCTTTCTACCTATAACTCTAAAGGAGCCAAAGCAGGGGCTTCATTCTTCTTCCTGCCCTCACCCCTAGGCTTCAGACGAAGCTGATTTTGCACCACAGGAGAGGCTGATGGCACTGCTGAGATGTCAACAAGTGGATTTCAACATTTCAGGTAAGCAAACCACATCAGTAAAGAAGTACCACCTTCACAAAGGGTAAAAATGGTGATGCTTCCTAGATCAAAGGAGTAAAAACATCATCTGGAGTTGAAGGAGATATTTGTTTTTAGGTGGAAGGAAATATTGTAGCATGATAGGAGGTTTCAATGTTGGCTCTCAACATGTGGTTCAATACACAAGCGATCTTCAAAAAGTTCATAGAAGAATTCATAGTATCCTTTTATTCAGTTTTTCCTTGAACTTTTTGAAGTACCCTGGTATGTCCTTATATATAAACCATAATCCAATGTGGTTCAATATCTGGTCCAATCTAAGCCATAATCATGACTGCACAGGAATTAGGCAGCAAGAAGTAAACCTGCATGTAATGGGGCACCTGATACCGTATTCATCCTTTAGTATGGTGGACAGCAGGATTCCTGGAAAAGTCTGGAGCTACTAGGCACAGGTGAACCACACTAAAACCACATAAATTCTAGAAAGTGGGATTTAGTGCCATAAGTGACAGAGAGAGGGGTGGGGTGGCAAGTCTTGAAGCACTTCTCGGCAGAACTCTTTCCGCCATTCATGTAAGTTGATCTCCTGGGCTTTTACTGAGAAATAATTAAGAAAAAATCTTTTTCCTCAATACAGCTGCTCAGCTATTATTAAATTGTATTCTTTCATTCTGAAAAATAGAAACATGCCTGTAGACTAGTTTCCATATTGGGATGGGGAATAAGGCAGAAAATATCAATTTAGAACCAATAATCCTTTTCTCACTGGACTGTAAGAATATCCATCTTTGATTTAAACATTGCAGGTAAGAGGAACACCTTAGCTGTTTTGGATTCCCAGGGCGTGACAGGTATTAAAACATGTTTGGAAACAATAAAATGAAATTGTAGCTGGTTGTGACCC
>NW_007795865.1:0-1442 GCF_000696425.1 Galeopterus variegatus | reverse complement strand
CGGGAGCACCGCTGCGCTTCCCAAGCGGCGCACTTATCCAGTGCGCCACCGGGCCGGCCCTGGAATAATTCTTTTAAATATCAATTTCGGAGTAAGGAATCGATATGAGTACATCTAACTTACTATCGCTACGGATAATGGGTTTTTATTTACTCAGCAGCTCACAATCCATTGCAGTCATTCTTAATGTTCAAATTTAACCAAATTTGGCCAGTGGGAGATCCCTTCAAACCAGCTCCTTTAACCTTCTGAAACACTTCTTAGTCCTTCCTGCTTTCTGTAACAAACTGCCCCAGTCCCACTTAGACTTCTTTTTTTGGCGGCTGGTGGATATGGGGATCCAAATCCTTGACCTTGGTGTTACAATACTGTGCTCTACCATCCGAGCTAACCAGGCAGCCCCTTCGATTTCGAGATCATCCATTTCTCCAAGTAACCCTGGTTCCTTTCAGTGGGGAATGGTATAGTGACCAAGATTTGGGTGCTACGTGGGCTCATTGCTACTGAGGTGTATTTTTTTCTTAAGTCATGAGTTCATGTTGATCGTTCCAATTCAAATTTAACATCGGGGATTTTTCATAATTTGATTTTATTCTTGTATCTCTTTCCCTATTATTTTTTGTTTTGTATTTCCTCCTTTTCTTAAAAGAAGGGAGCATATTATATGCATTGTTCTGTACCTTGCCTTATCACTTTAATCTCTCCTGAAGATCACTCCAAATCTGTCCATGATTTTCTTCCTCATCCTTTTCTCTTACTCAATAAGCCCTTTAAAAAATCTTTTCTTATGATCCTGGTACTGGCCAGCACACACACACACACAAGTCTTTTATTACAGAGATTTTCAAACATATACAAAATTAGAATGAACCCTCCTGTACCCATTACTGAGCTCCAAGGATTGCCAACGCATGGCCAATCCACAACAGCCCTGTGGATTCTAGCCACGTGAGGCTTGACTGGTGCCGTGAACATGGAGGGTTGAAAACCATCAGTCCAGCGACCACAGGGATGGGGCCCACACCTTTGGACAATGAGCAGCTCACCTCTCCTTCCATCCCTCCATCTACCAATCAGCCCGGTACTTATCTCACGCCAGGCACTTGGACACAGCATTGTTCACGACTGCTTTGTCTTTGCTCACAAGAACTAGGAGACACTAGCGGTCCCAACCCACCCATCTGTGGGCAGAGGTTACAAGGCAGAGAATTGTCCTGGAGGCAAGAGTGCTGAGAGCACTGAGAAAGGAGCAATTAACTGCCCAGACAGTCAGGAAGGGGTGATGAAAGCCAGAGTGGCATCGTGAAGGCTCTGCACGTGTGAAGGCCTGGGGCTGTAAAAGGGTGGGTGAGAAAGGTGAGAGCAGCTGAAGAACAGGGTGGATGGGTGGGGAGAGCCGACGGTGAGGACGGAAGGTGGTATGAACGCTGGGGCCTTGTGTG
>NW_007795864.1:0-1442 GCF_000696425.1 Galeopterus variegatus | reverse complement strand
TAAATTATTAGGAATTTCTAAGCAATTTAAAGACAGTGTTCAGCTGGCTCATTGAAAGAAGCAAATATCAGGTCTCAAAAATCAATCAGCATTATAGGTAATCAAGTTTTTTACAAAAAAACTTAGCTGTAAAAACCTCCATCCTAACCAATTTATGAGCAGATCTATAGCTTACTCATTATTAAAACAAATTTCCAACCTATTTCAGGCAATCTCTCACTGAGTTTGGAGTTTGTGATTCTTTCCTGTTTTTCCTGTCACCAGCTACTAAAAACACTAAAAATAAAATTAACAATTTTAAATTATTTCCCCTTAAGTATGAAATATTAACAGAAAATGTGCTAGGAGAAAGAAACTCTGAGGTTATTTTTGATGGAGAAAGAAAAAGTCTGTTAACCTTTTATCAATTATTTCTAAAATATTATTTTTAAATGACATTATTATTAGTATTACTTCTTGAGAGCCTTCCTGATCATCTAATATTCTATAGTGCCGAAGTTATCACCTAACAAACAAAACCCCATCCTCTAAATAATTCTAAAATTATGAAATACTTTTAACACTGCATATTATTATCACTTACAGAAATTTTTGAAGGTGGTATTATATCCAAAGAGTAATCCATTTCTTGTGTGCTAAGAGTTCTGAGCGATAGTGAGCATTCTCCAATGGTTTTCTTCTTGGGAGTCTGGGTTTGAATCTTAAAGATAAGCCTTACAGTTTGTAGACTTTGGAGCTTAATAGCAAATACAAAAGTTTCCATAAATTCGATAGCCTTAAAGAAAACCAAGAAAACATAAAAGATAAATAAAAGACTGAAAAAAAGGCTGATATGCCAATACAAAAATAATATTTTATTTTATATCCAGGAAAAGTATATTAATTTTCTTTACACCAACAAAAAATATAGTTTTTAATGTAAATAAAAATGAGAACAGTCATGACTTTGTTTCCAGAGTTTATCCTGGATATTGCCTTTCTTAATTTTATAAATCATCCTTTTAATTACTTAATCAGGAATTCAGGTCAATATCAACATCAAGCTTACCAGAATATAGTTTTTTCCCTTTTTAAAAATTAGTTTGTTTTTCCATCTTTGATTCTGGGGCACCTTTCCTTCACACCACAATTCTTCAATAGTAAATGAGAATGGTTCAAGAATTTCATATGCAAACACTCTCAGTACCACAAATCTAACTCATTTACATAAAGAGACTTGAATTAATTCTTTAAAGGAGCTATTCTTTGTCTAATGTTCTTCCTGTCTATCTTAGGCTTCAATTTCTCTTTTGTTTTCATTTCTTCCATCCTTTCCATTATGAAAATCAAACTCCTGGATAGAGAAGACAAAGGAAAACATGACTTTAAAGTTCTACCTTCTCGGGCCGGCCCGGTGGCGCACTGCTACAGTGCGTCGCTTGGGAGTGCGGCGGCGCTCCCGC
>NW_007795863.1:0-1442 GCF_000696425.1 Galeopterus variegatus | reverse complement strand
GTACAGGAAACAAGATGAGGCTGGAATGACAAGCAGGATGAGACCTGACAAGCCATCTTAGGGATATTGTTTTTAATGGAAATACAGTAAGCAGACTTAGTTGGGAGTAACAGAATCTGACTTATCTTTTGAAATTGTCCCTCCAGCTGCAGTGTAACAAACATATTAGGGAGAGTGAAGAAGAGATTATAAAAAACCAGTTAGGAGGTGAATCTTTTCCTGTAAGTTAGAGATGACTCTGACACTGCAGTATAGATGGAGAAAAGTAAACACACTTAAAGGATATAAGGGATGTGAAATCTTTAGGACATATAATAGAGTGGGTCTGGGGAAGAAGGGAGAGGCATTCTTTAAGAATGACATTTGATGCATTGTGTGCAAGGAAGATTAAGAGTTAAATTTGGTAGCTGTTGTAAAGGAGTTGCTTCTGAGACACCTAAGTGATCTTGTTGGTAGGTCTCTTGTGTATGCAGGGCGAGTGGTCAGAAGAGAGATCTATGGTAGAAATATGTATGAGAGTAGTTCAAGGAGTTCATGGAAAAATAGAATGATGAGGTAATAAGAATCTTTCCATGAACTTTTTAAAGTATCCTTGTATATATATGATGTTTCCTGGGTATTTGACAATTACTGGAGTCATAAACATGAATGTGAATTTCTTGAAAATATATACAATAACACACAAAAAAGAAGGAAAGGAGGCCTATGATCCTGACTTCTTTGAGGACTCCAACATAAACAGTAGTGGATGTTTCTTTGGCAGAAACTGAGGAAAGAAGTCACACATTTGAAAGGAAAGTCAGAGAGTGATGCTAAAAGCCAAAGGAGAGAGTCTTAAAGAGCAAATATAATCAATGTTTACAAATAAGTCCAGTAGGATGAAGACAAGGATTGATTGAATTCGGTGAGCTAGAACAATGATGATGTTTCGATAGTGTGAAGGAGAGGAAAGCTGTGTTGGAGTGAGTTGAGGAGTGTGTAGAGATGTGAAGATGGAAGCATTTATGATAGAAATAATACTAAAAAAAAAAGCAAGGTAGTCATGTACATGAAAGGAAACATGAAGTTGAGGAAGGAGGTTGTTTTTTGTTTTGTTTTGTTTTAAGATGGAAGAGATATGAGCATTGAGATATACTTGATGAAAATGATTCAGAAGAAATGGAGAGTGAAGGAAGCCCTGACACTAAGATTTCCCAGGAAAATAAGAGTAACCTCTGATAGGTTCCAACACATCACATGAATGAGCATCCTTTATTCCAACAGGATATTTGTATAATATAAGTTAAATCGAGACATTATTTATTTTATTTTATTTTACTTTATTTTATTTTATTTATCTTCCAGAGCTTTATTTCATATCTTGGGATGAATACCCACAAGTGGGATTGCTGGATTATATGGTATTTTTATTCTTAATTTTTTTGCATTCTATTTTTTTTTTT
>NW_007795862.1:0-1442 GCF_000696425.1 Galeopterus variegatus | reverse complement strand
CTGTTATTACATGGTTTACTTCATTCCAACTAACTTAGGTACTTTTTGTACATTAGAAATATTAACCTTTTTCATTTTAACGAAGAAATTTATATGTTCCTAAATAATTTTGAGAAATTTCAGACCTCATTAATGATGACTTTGGATTCATATTAGACATAACTTAAACTGTCAACCTTTAACTTCATGACGTTAGGCCTCCCATCATCATTTAGGATGTAAACACCATGAACATATAAAAACACTTCTTTTTTTTTTTGTCTTTTTTCCGTGTCCGGCAACGGATCGCAACCCTCAGTGTTGCCCCCGTACCGGACCGGGGACCGGCAACGGGATTGCAACCCTCGGTGTTGCTCCCGCGCCTCGTTCAGCCAGTGAGCGGGAACCGGTCTGTATGTGGGATCCGAACCCTCGGGCGGGAGCGCCGCCGCGCTTCCCAAGAGGCGCAGTATCCAGTGCGCCACCGGGCCGGCCCATAAAAACACTTCTTAATATTTGCTTAAAGCTTAATTTGTTTTTGAAAAAATTCTCACCTCCTTATTTTGTCTCCCAAATATGTTCACCCAAATTCCTCACCTCAGTGAACTGATCCTCCTCCACCAGAGTTAGTGGGGTCAGAAACTTAGTGAACTTCCTTTTCTTTCTCCTTTTTCCTCATCCACATATTCAGCCAGTTTTGACTCTATGACACAGTCTGAATCTCCTAAGTCTTCTCAGCTCAAACATCATCCCCTCAGCATGGCTTTCCACTTTCATTCAGGAATACCAGAACTGCTTTCTCATTCCCACTTCCCCTCAACATTTTTTAATATTTTTAGCATGCTTAATTATTCATTTATTGCTTTACTTTTCATGTTACAATGTAAGATGGCAAAAGAAACTGACCAAAACAAAACAAAACAAAAATACAAAAGGAAAGTCTGTGGAATGAATGTTCATAGTAGGCTTACAAAGCTGTGACATATTGCTGGGAACTGAGGAGTCCATGCACATGTGGTGGGTGGTGTGAATGACCAGGAAAGACTGAGAAGGCTCAGTATCTTGCCTTTGGCTGATCTTGAAGCTCTGTGCCGACAGGAAGTTACTGCTAAGGCAGCATTCAGACCTTATAGACCACAACTACTAGGAATAATGAGAATTGGCTGTGCATGTGTGTGTATAGAGACAGAGAGATAAAGAAGGCATGACATTACAGTAATATTAAATTTGAGTTTTTATAAATTCTTCCTTCTGCTCATTGTGCATTTTCAATCTGAGCAACCATGCCTTTCTTACTTAAGAAAATGTTTACCCACTAACTATTAATATAGTGCTGGCCTCGGTCTTAGTTTTCTCTAAATTACCATAATATACATATGAGACCTCCTCTTTCTGACTTCATTTATATATAATTTAAGTAATATACATTTAATATATAACTTTATTATCTCATATAATATATA
>NW_007795861.1:0-1442 GCF_000696425.1 Galeopterus variegatus | reverse complement strand
AAGTTGATGTCCTTCCCTGAAAAGTTAGGATGATATTGAACCTCCTATATAAATATGTGTATAAAAAAGAGGATTCCCCACTTAACTTTAATTGCTGTTGTTTTATAAAGCATTCACTTCCACTTATTTTTTGAGGTACATATTAACTGTCTGATTTAACTAGGTGTATATTAGAGGAATACAGCATAATTGCATTCATCCTTAGCTTTACATTGGATAGACAAGCCACTAAGTCATTTTAAAAATGAGATGTATTGCTACATGTCAGAAGTCTTAAAAATGTAAGTAATTCTGATGCTGGAGGAAGGGTCTGAGGGGCCTGATAGCAGGCCTCAACCCATCATGTTCTTGACTCCACCACAGGAAAGAATTCAAGAGCAGAGTCAGGGTAAAAAGTGAGAATAGGTTTAATGTAACAGATAAGAAATACAGGTCCCACAGAGTGTGGCCTAGCCCCAGAAACTGAGCAGGGCCCAAATTTAATACAAAAGTAAGAAATACTTACTCAAAGTTTAGTACAGAGTGCAGGCTGACTCAAGAGAGTGAGCAGCCACCTGCTAAAAGTAAGCTTAACACAAAAGTGAAGCATACATTGGCCAGTGAAATGAGAGTTGGTTCCAGGAAAATGAGCAACAACCCTGCCTTCTGGGATTTGGCTTTTATAGTTTTGCTATCTAATTGAATATTAATGAATATTCAATTAAGGGGGTGGTTCTCAGTTATGTAACATAGTCTTGCACATGCTTAGTTGGTCTCTTTTTGGAGCACATTCATTAGTCAAATCCTATCACATGCACCAGACATATTCAGGAGTATTCTGTGCTCTTTAGCACCCCTAGTGAAAGGTCATTCAAAGGATAAACTCCCTTCCACTGAGCATGCTCAGCTACCAGGGTTATATTATCCTTCTCTACTGAGCATGGCTGACCACTGGATTTGCATAAGCCTGCTCCCTGAGGTCTCAATTTCCCTGTGTTAGTGCTGAAAATAGGACTCACTAGCAACAGTAATTTTCATCTAGGAGAGGGCCTAGAGGATGGGCCCGAGACCTTGGGGAGCGGCTTGAAACTGAGAGGTGTGTCCTGTAACAAGAGCCCATGGAAACCAAGCACCTCCTATCTCAATTCCACTTTGAGATATTTATCATACAGGAGTAAACATGGCTATGAACAAATATTTATCTATAAGGATGTTCATTGAAGCATGATTTATGATGAAAAATACCCTGAAATGCCCTGAAACAATGGATTTACCGAATATTATTTATCATAATAATATGCTAAGTAATATGTGGCCATTAAATGTCATGTTGATGAACAACATGGAGACATATAGACAGTGTGTTAGTACCCCCCCAAAAAAGTTCTAGTATGTGTGCATTTTTCATTCCCCCCAAAATGTACACATGCGCTTAGAAAGGAGACTAGAAGGATAAAGACAAG
>NW_007795860.1:0-1442 GCF_000696425.1 Galeopterus variegatus | reverse complement strand
TTTTTTTTTTTTTTTTTTTTGTGACCGGTAAGGAGATCGCAACCCTTGGCTTGGTGTCGCCTGCTCTGCGCTCAGCCAGTGAGTGCACCGGCCATCCCTATATAGGATCCGAACATGCACCGCTGAGCTCCCAGCACCGCACTCTCTCAAGTGAGACATGGGGTCGGCCCAGGACTGACTTTTCTAAAGTGGATGTTTCTCCGGATTTTTAATCACCTGCATTTATGTTGCTCCCCTCCACAGATAACCACATCAATTATACTGTGAAGCAAGGCTGGTGTGTGGGATGCTGCCATCCACCTAAGTCTCCCTACATATTGGAGAAGAGGAGGTTTGACTGAACTGCATCTCTTCTAAAGCATTTTTTTTTTAAACTCAGCATAATGTTTTCCAGGTTCTTTCATGTTGTAGCATGAATCAATACTTCATTCCTTTTTATGGCTGAATAATATTCCACTGTATGGACATGCCATATTTTTTCCAATTGAACTTTCTTTTTAGAACTGATGACTTTATTTTTTATTTTTGTTTTTTAAAAAATATTTATTTTAATTGACACATTGTAATTATACATATTTGTGGGATACACTTTGATGTTTTAATGCATATATAGGTTGTATAATGATGGAGTCAGTGTAGTTAATGTATCCACCACTTCAGGCATTTATCATTTCTTTGTGGTGAGAACATTCAAAAACCTTTCTTCTAGCTACTACGTAATATGCAAAGCTTAACTGTGAAAAATAGTCCCTCTACTGTGCAATAGAACACCAGAATTTATTTCTCTTATCTAATTGTAATTTTGTACCTGTTGGACATGCTCTCCCTGTTCTTCCTCCCTCTCCCCTCCTATCCCTTGTCTCTGGTAACCACTGTTCTACTCTGTGCCTCTATAATATCAAATTTGTTTTGTTTTTTTAGAATCCATCTGAGTGAGATCATGTGGTTTTTGGCTTTCTGTGCCAGGTTCACTTCCAGGTCCACTCACATTGCTGCTGCAAATGACAGAATTTCATGTCTGAATAATGTTCCATTGTGTATATATAGCATTTTTAATCCATTCATCTGTTACTGCACACTTAGATTGATTCCATATCTTGACTATTGTGAATAGTGTTGCAATAAACATGGGAGTATAGATATCTTTTCGACATACTGATTAAATTTTCTTTGGATATGTACCCAGTAGAAGGATTGCTGGATCAGGGTAGCTCTACTTTTAATTTTTTGAGGAACTTTCATACTGTTTTCCATAATGGCTGCACTAGTTTACACTTCCACCAATAGTGTGCAAGTGTTTCTGTTTCTCCACATCCTTGCTGACACTTGTTTTCTTTTGTCTTTTTGATAATACCCATTCTAACTAGAGTGAAGTGATATCTAACTGTTTTTGATTTGCATTTCCCTGATGATTAGTGATGTTAGACATTTTTTCATATACC
>NW_007795859.1:0-1442 GCF_000696425.1 Galeopterus variegatus | reverse complement strand
GAAGGAAATTCTGACACATGCTATAACATGGATGAACCTTGAGGACATTATGCTAAGTGAAATAAGCCAGAAACAAAAGGACAAATACTATATGGTTCTACTTGGATGTTTGCCTAGAGTAGTCAAATTCATAGAGAAGAAAGTAGAATGGTGGTTCCCAGGGAAGAAGTTGTGTGACACGTACAGAGTTTCAGTTTTGCAAGACGGAAGGAGTTCTGGAGATAGTGGGGATGATTGCACAACCATGTGAATGTATTTAACGCCACTGAACACTATATTTAAAAGTGATTAAAATGGTAAATTTTAGGTTATGTATAGCTTACTTCAATTTTAAAATAATGCTTTCTACATAGAGGTATCTATTTCTATGATGGCTAAGGAAGATTAACTTCTTGTCAGAAAACTATAGACTTTAGAAAACAGAAATCTTATATTCATCTCAACTCATATTCTCTTACTCATGGACTGGCCCACATTGGAAGATATTAGCGCAATAATCTAAATTAATGGGAATTAATTCTTATCCTGATCCCCCTTAATCCAATTAGGTTTATTTACATGTGACGCTTACTTCTCCAGATCATACCAGAGACCTCACAGACTTGGAGAGAGCGTGGTGTGATGACAGGCACGTGTTTACTCTAGACATGTCAGCTCTCCCAACCAACCTGAAATAGTCTGGCTTGCAGGATTATGGCTCTACGGGTTTTCAGAAGTACTCTGACTTAGTGTTTATCTTAGTTAGAGACTAAGCTAGTGTGATTGTGGGGGGTGTCACTACTGCTGTGACCCCAGTCTGTGCCACTCTCTTAGTCATGCTCAACAACCTTGGCTAATGACCTTAGAAGGAACATGCAACCTTCTCTTCAATCTGATGGTAAATTTTAGTCCTTTTTGGGGACCCTCTCCCCAGGGGTGAGAGCTTTATTCTCAGTCCCAAAGTCCCTCTTGCTGTTTGCAGCAACCAGGATGTAACTAAGGTGGACAGACAGTATTTGGGTTGGGGCTGGGGTAAGGGTGGAGTGGTCCTCACACCAAAGAGGGCTGGGTCACTGCAGACTTGGGCTGGTACTGGGAGGGCAGGAGGAGCTTTGGCCTTTGCTCTGTCAGACCCAGGCAATCCAGCAGCTGCCCGATTGTATAAGACTCATGGCAGCACCCAGAACTTAGAAATCTACCTTAAGCATCTTCATTCTTTGGCAATTTCCCTTCTACCACCATGAGAAAAATAAAATAAAAAAACACTGTTTCACTTCCTTTTCACTACTCAAAACCCCATTCTTGCTTAAAATCACTTTCTCTTCTGGAAAGTGAAAGAGCTCTTTCTGTTGTTCTACGCAGTGGCTCTCACTTTGTACTGGACACATTTTCATCGATAGCCCACTGCCAACTATCTGTGTAGCTTAGGAGAACCTCATGCAAATAGGACTTCTGATTGCATA
>NW_007795858.1:0-1442 GCF_000696425.1 Galeopterus variegatus | reverse complement strand
ACAGTGGTGTGTTGGACTAGGAGAGGGAGAGAGAACTTTCCTAGGGATACAAAGTGGAGTGGGGGGGAGGGAAAGTGGGAGGAAGGTTGGGGATAATTGGGTGGAGGGGACGAGGTAGAAATGCAATTTCTGATAATGGGTATGCTGCCAGTATGAATCTGGCCCTCACATCATGGGCACAAGGGGTGACAATCAGCCTTGTATCTCATGAATATTCATAATTTAAAAATTAATTTTAAAAAGATACTCGTAATATTATATAGGGGAAAAGAAGAGACACAATTCAGGGTTTACCAGCAAGGTAAAAATGTATTTTCACATGTTGGAATACCGTCCAGTATTTAAATGAGTGAGCTGCATGTGGCTAAATGTGGATAAACTTATACTACAGTGATGATTGGAGTTTGACTTCCAGAATGGCAGGGTGATTTGTTCAATGGACCTCTCCTTCATAAAGCAACCATTTAACTGCTGAAAGTTATAAAACAATCGCACAGAAAAACACACAACAACAACAACAACAACAATAAAAGCATTTAAGATCTCTAGAAATTGCCCTAAGAGCATAGAGAAATGCAGAAACATCTATTCGGGAAAATCTACCAAGTCTCAGTGAGAAGAGCGGAGGTCCGTGGCATTTGAGCTGTGCTCACGTCCACCTCTTCTCTCTCTCCCCCAGTTCAGTGTGACCGGATTTTTACTTTAGAGTGTGTGCAGGCAAGAAGACAGGCATGAAAGAAGAGCCATTCCTGCTTTCCTTACACTACTAAAAAGGATTACAAGAAAACGCTGAAAAACCGTGTCAACAAATTGCATAACTTAGATGAAATGGACACATTCCCAGAACAATACACACTACCAAGACTGACCAAAGAAGAAATGGACAACATGAACAGACCTATAAAAAGTAAAGCAATGGAATGAGTAACTACAAACATTCTAAAAAAAAAAAAAAAAAAACCCTAGGCCTAGATACCCTCCCTGGTGAATTTTTTCTTTTTTTTTTTTTTTTTGTCTTTTGTCTTTTTCCGTGTCCGGCAACGGATCGCAACCCTCAGTGTTGCCCCCGTACCGGACCAGGGACCGGCAACGGGATTGTAACCCTCGGTGCTGCTCCCGCGCATCACTCAGCCAGTGAGCGGGAACCGGTCTGTATGTGGGATCCGAACCCTCAGGCGGGAGCGCCGCCACGCTTCCCAAGCGGCGCACTTATCCAGTGTGCCACTGGGCCGGCCCTGTGGTGAATTTTTTCAAGCAGTTAAAGAATAATTACTATTGGTTCTTCACAAACTCTTGCAAAAAATAAAAAAGAACAAACCACTTCCCAACTCATTCTATAAGGCCAGTATTATCCTGGTGAGACAGGACGTGCTGAGTTTCCCTGGAGTTGGGTTTCAGGCCACTCCCTTGGGTCTCAGCCACTCCCACAGGACTCAAGCCCC
>NW_007795857.1:0-1442 GCF_000696425.1 Galeopterus variegatus | reverse complement strand
AAATAATTTTTTAAAATTAATGATAAATGAGATAGCATCAGAGGACTGAGAAAAATGGCACTAGGAAAGTGACTTTCTAAAAGTAACATGCATATATATCACATATGTCTAGTGCAAGTTAAAACAATAATATACCCCCTCTCATATATCAAAGTAGCAAAGATATTTTTCAACAATCTGTCCACTGAACCCAGATTTGCAGCTGCCACCCTTGCCTTCTCTCCTACCTTGGAGCCCATCAGTTGGGAACTGCATTCCTATGTGTGGAACAAAATCCCTTAGAAGAAAACCCTGTGGCTGACCCTGGCAGGAAACTTAAAGCACACCCCTTCCTCCACCTCGCCACAATCACTACCTCTCTCTGTCTCCTCTACCAGTCCCCCACTCCCAACTGTGACGGAGTCTAGTCCTCCCTCCCCAAAGAGAAAAAGACAAAGAAATACAGCTTGCAATGGGGCAATCGAGCTAGGGGAAGAAGATATCTGTCCACCCATGGAATCGAGGCACTTTTTCTGAGCCCTCTCCAGTTTGGGATAGAAAGTAAAGGTGTTGCCCTTATTTTGTTTTTCTAGTAAGTTGCCTGGACCCCACAGTCAATGTCTGAGAATCAGCATTTTCAAAAGTACACATTCTCATAGGACTTGCCCCAGTTGGCTGGGAGCCCCACAAGGCTCAACTGGTTTTTTTGCTCAGCACCCTATAAGCACCAGCAATCAGAAAGAAACAGTGTGAATGTGATTAAGGACTTAAGTAAAACATCTTCAGGTAAAAGAGAAACACCAAAGCCCAAGAGAAAAGCTCCAGCCTCTCCTTTCCTCCCTGCCATGAGGTCTGGTCTTTCACTAAATCCACTTGACCTCTTAAGAGCTATTCCTCTTCCCAACAGTTCAGCACTAACACAGGCAGATGAGAGAGAGAGAGATGGGGCCCACAGAAGGGCACCACAACGAGAGCAGAAGTGGGGTGGGAGTGGGGTACAGGGATCAAAGCTCTAGTAAGGTGAGGTGGTCTTTCACATGGCCAAGGCAGCCTGGTGTGGGGTGGGAGAGTACAGATGTGTTGAGGAGGAAGGACATAAGCCACTGTGAGGAGAGACTGGTTTCATAATGGAGATTGATCACTTAAGTATATAATATTATGGAGAAATTATAGTTTAGGATTCTGATCAAGATGGTGGACTAGATGGTACCAGCAACACCCTCTCCCACAATCAACCAATTTACAACTATTTAAAAGCAATGACTGCCAAGCTGAGGCCAGTAGAGCTCAGGGGAAGAGGAGGAGAGACCTACAGAGTGCATGAAGGCAGGAGAAGCCACGATGAGAGCAAGAAAGGATCGCTCCAACGGTTTCAAGCCCCAACCACTTCAAGGCTTGTCCTGGTGAGCACATAGAGCAAGAGCTGGCAAAAGACAATGATGTGTCCTTTGCATGAAGTTGCT
>NW_007795856.1:0-1442 GCF_000696425.1 Galeopterus variegatus | reverse complement strand
TTTTTTTTTTTTTTTTTTTTTTTTTTGGAGGGGAGAGGAAGCATTTCATGAATCTATATTCTATGACTACACCAAAAGGAAAGAACATGTAGGATGATGGTGGTGGCAGAAAAAAAAAATGCTGAAGTATTTATTTAGCATGGTTAACCTGCCAAATAGCCAGAGTCTGGCTGAACATTTTGCTCCAAAAAGGTATTTAAGTATCACAATTAAGATAAATATTTTAAAGCTAAAACAGAGAGAGTTCTTGCATACTTGTGCAATTCTTTTTCTTGCCGCTGCAGTTCTGATGATAGCAAAACATTTTCCTTTTTTAGAGAATGGCATTCAGTTTCCAATACATTCCATTCCTTTCTCAACTTCTCTAGTTCACCTAAAACAGTCCCAAAACATATGTGTTAATACAGAAACATAACTTCAATAATAATTCAAAGGATAAAGGAAAATATTCCAAGGAAGAATATACTTTTTTCCCTTTAGAAGCAGGTAGATTTTACATGGCTATTCTTTGA
The DNA here is from genome assembly GCF_000696425.1 of Galeopterus variegatus. Classification (NCBI taxonomy): domain Eukaryota; kingdom Metazoa; phylum Chordata; class Mammalia; order Dermoptera; family Cynocephalidae; genus Galeopterus; species Galeopterus variegatus. The sequence goes on along the minus strand of NW_007795856.1, from coordinate 930 downwards.
TTCCTGTAATTTCACATCCATATCTCAAGGAAGTTCCATTTCTTTGAACTTGAGTAGTATTTTTTTCCACTTCACTTTTATAAGGCAAATAATTTTAATAGTATTTAAATAAAATATAAAACTGTTATAAAATTTTAATTTATTGTAGAACTTGCAGACCTGAAGAATATGTTTATACCCTAGCAGAGAAGCACTGCTTTATACAACCAATTGCTGTTAAAGAGAAAAAATACCCTGCATGGTTATTTTGTACACGTTATATAGTTTTCATTGTTAAGAATTAAGAGTTTTGTGTAAAGTACATTTACTCACCTTGCAACCTTGTTGCTTCCTCTCTCTGCTGGTCCTCACACTGTTGACATCGAAGCTGAAAACTATTTTGCAGACCTGTGATTTCCTTCTCATATTCAGATGCTGCTTTCCGCCACCGCTCAAGCTCAGCTCTCACTTTCTTAAGCTCTTCTTGTAAAGAAGCAATGTCAGTGTCTCGCTCAGAGGCAGCCTTTTCTGCTGCTTGGTGAAGGAGCAAAATTTCATCTCGGGCACTAAGCAATTCATCTCTAGTGCTTGTGATTTCACTGTCCTTCTCCTCCCGGAGATTCTCAATATCAATGTGTAATCTCTGCAGTTGGGCTACAAAAGTATATTTAACCATCATTTTCTTGGTCTGTAGAAATTAAGAATAAAAGAACAGCCCACACAAGACTGTAGCTAACATACAGCCCAGACTGTTAGAGCTGTTGCTCTTGATAAAACTGTACAAGCAATCCATGTTTGATGCAGAAAATGTCAAAATACAGATACCCAAAGAGAAAAAAACCAAGTGATCTTTATTTCCCTCAGACAGAAAATTGTTTCTAACCTTTTGGTATTTATTTAGACTTTCTTTCTAGACTTTTTCCTATGCATTTATATACATACAAAAACAAA
>NW_007795855.1:0-1442 GCF_000696425.1 Galeopterus variegatus | reverse complement strand
TCATTAATCCCCTACCTAGGGAGAGCATTTATTCATTCATGAGGTATCTGCCCTCATGACTCAAACAGCTTCCAGCACTGTCACATTGGGGATCAGATTTCCACACGAGTTTTGGTGGGGACAGCACATATAAACACTGTCACCATCTGTCTAGCTCTTTTAATCCTGTTTGTGATGCCAGCTGTAAAGCTAGGCGACCATGCTAGTTGTTGTGGCTCTTTTACCTGCTGGTAATCCTGCACTGAGTGGGCTGATGGTTGAGCTAGGGCTGGGTCTGGAGCTCTGCTCAAGCCCACTTGCAGACTGGGTCACAAACCCTTCACATGCCAGGCTGGGTGACCAGACCCCTCCACAAGGTGCTTGGAAGCTGCAGGTCTGGAAAAACGTGGCCACACAGGATGGGTGCCCAAGGCAGTAAAAACACCAGCCAAAGCGGCGCCCTGCTGGCACACTGACTCCACCCACACAATGTTTACTGAATGACCCTGAACCGGCTCCAAGGCAGGGGGACCTGACCAAATTGTTCCATTTTCCCAACACCATTTCATGCCAAGTCTTTCTCCATGATCTCATCCAAGTCTTTCTCCATGCTCTCATTTTCAGTTATTTATCTGATGTCTTTTCCTTCCTTTCTCTTTGCCCATACTCATCTGGTCACACTGGCCTCCCCTCTGTTTCTGCGACCTGCTAGTAATATTTCTAAATTGATCCTCTTTGCTCTTCTTATTGTCTCCTAGGAATGCTGTTCCCTGAGATCTGCATTTGGCTAACTCCTTGACTTCCTTCAAGAATTTGCTAAGATCTGATCTTAATGAGCCTCAGCTGACTCTTTGTGTTAGTTTCTTGTTGCTGCTATAACAAATTATTGCAAATTCAGTCATTTTAAAACAACCCAAATACAGTCATGAGTCACTTCATGATGGGGCTACGTCAGAGAAAAGTGTAGTTAGGTGATTTTGTCATTGTGAAAACCTCATAGAGTGTACTTACACAGGCTTAGCTGGAAAGCCTACTGCACACCTAGGCTATATGATATAGCTTTTTGTTCCTAGGGTACAAACCTGTAGAGGATGTTACTGTGCTCCATACTATAGGCATTTGTAACACAGTGGTACTTGTGTATCTAAACATAACTAAACATAAAAAAGGTACAGTAAAAATACAATATTATAATCTCATGGAACCACTGTCATATAAGTAGTACATTGTTGACTGAAAGGTCCTTAAGGAACTCATGACTTTGTATTTTCTAAAAGTTCTATAGGTCAGAAATCCAGCATAGTTTTTACTGGGCTAAAAATCAAGAGTTGGGCACAGCTTGATTCCTTTCTGCAGGCTCTAAACTAGAATCTATTCCCTTGTCTTTTTCAGCTTCTAGTTACCTCTCTGTGCTCTGAGCACATAGCCCTTTGCATTTCAGAACCTGGAGTGAGGGGCTGAAT
>NW_007795854.1:0-1442 GCF_000696425.1 Galeopterus variegatus | reverse complement strand
TGCGGGAAGTCTGCTCTCTGGTCAGTTTGAATTCTACTAGGTTGCTGGATACCGCCCTGCCAATCCCGTAAAATGTGTGTGTTCTGCACCTCACAATCGGTGTGTTTTCACACTCTGTGTGCACTAGGTGGGGCTGTTGAGCCTTGCAAAGGGTTCCCGCAGGGTTTGTAATTATTGTTATTCATTTTTATTTTTTCCGAGACTTCGCCTCCTTTTGCCAGAACCCTCCCCACTCTGTGCACTCAGAACAGGGCTGAGGTGTGTCTTCTGCAAACCTCGTCTTTCAGCTGAGACATCAAAGCTGTGCCCTGCCCGCCCTGCCCAGGAGGAGTTTCAGGTGTCAAGTCTCTCCAACTGCAGGTTGTGAGCTCCTCGGGGGAGGGTCCCACAGCACACAGTTCCTCTTTGACTCCCCCCAGCAAGGGTCGCCCGGGGCCCCCTCTGGGAGTGCTCTCCAGCAGCTTCAATGCAGCTCCAGAGTGCTCCGGGCTCCCCCCTCCCAACCAGAAATCAGTAGGGGTTCTTCCAAACTGAGGCCCACAGAGATGGTATCTGCCTCCCGGAAACAGGGAGTTTATCTGGGGCCGAATCCCAGGGTGTCGTGGAGAGACGATCTGAGCGGGCTCCTCTTCCCTGCCCTCCCGACGCTGGCCAGGGGCTCCCCACGCTACCAGCCCCATCAGAGATCCGCGGGGAGAGTGGGATTGTAGGCCGGTCCACAGGCCCCGGGGTGCCCCGCATTGAGGTAAGCAAGTGACATGTCTCAGTGAGGAGCCGCGCCAATCAGAGATGGCTGGCCTGCCTGATCTGAGCCGGCCGTCTCCACCCCCACCCGAGAAAATGGAGGCAGCTCTGTTGTGGGCGCCTAGCCTGGTGTGGTAGGCAGGAGCCAGGTGAGCAGGGAGCAGCCGGGTTTTGCCCTGCAAGTGGGGCTGGACTGGGGGTGACTCACAGAGCTCGCAGATTTGGGCTGGTCTGGCACCTTCCACTCCGTTTCTGTGTCATCTCTGCTGACTTACTTGGCCTTTGCTGTCTTGGGCTGCTCGCTTGAACACGCAGCAGGGCTTGGGAGCTCTCAGGAGTCTTCTTTTGTGTCGGCCCTAAAACCTCGAACCTGTTGTTGCTTGTTTGTCATTGTAGGTTCGTTGTTCAAAGATTTATTCGTTTTTTGTTGCTCTTGGAAATGCAAATAGTAGTCTGGTATCACAGCGCACACTTCTCAGGGTCGTGCTGTCTCCTGGCACGGCCGCTCCAGACCCATCGCCATAGTTTCTGAGGCTGCGAAGTCCAAAGTCCATCTGGCAGTGGCAAGAGTGACCTAAGGGTCTCACATTGCAAGATTCTGGAAGCAGAGAGAGAGCGACCTTTATCTTCTTTCAATTTTCTGCTTTGCTGTAAAGATTGGGGGCTGCACTGCATCAGGAATGCCCTGTCTTTGTTTC
>NW_007795853.1:0-1442 GCF_000696425.1 Galeopterus variegatus | reverse complement strand
TTGTCAGCACCACGTTCTCCCAAGTGAACTAACCAGCCATCCAACCCGTGGCCTTGGTGTTGTCAGCACCACGCTCTCCCAAGTGAACTAACCAGCCATCCAACTGGTGGACTTGGTGTTGTCAGCACTGCACTCTCCCAAGTGAGCCCCAGGCCGGCCCTCTGAGGGCTTTAAAAGGAGAGAAGAGTCTGTCTCTCTCTCTGCTCTCTCTGCTTCCACCACCTTGCAGTGTGAGGCCCCTGGGTCACTGTCGTCACCACCAGATGGACTTTGGACTTCCCAGCCTCAGAAACTATAAGCAATAAATTACATTTTCTTTATAAATCACCCAGTTTCAAGTATTTTGTTAAAGCAACAGAAACAGACTAATACAATGTGTTTTGTGTCCATTTTTGTTTGTCTCAAGATATTTTTTAATTTCCCTTTTAGTTTCTTCTTTGACCCATTGGTTGTTTAAGAGCATGAGAAATGGCAATATGGCTTAGCCACGTGGGTAATGTGGTGAATGTAGAACTGAGCATTGCATGAAATACCTTTCCCTTTGTATTAACTATCGATTGCTGCCCCTAAAATTTAGCCACTTAAAACAACAAACATTCATTATCTCATGGTTTCTGTAGGTCAAGAATCTGAGTGTGACAACTAAAGATCTGGCTCTGGGTCTCTAATGAGGTTGCTGTCAAAGTGACAGCGAGAGCTGCAACCATTTGAAGGCTTGGCTGGGGCTGGATTCATGGCTAAGACAGCTCACTCACGTGGCTGTTGGCAGCAGGTCTTGGTTCCTCACCAGCTATTGCCAGGTGGCCTTGCTTCCACTGCATGGGGCTTGAGTGTCCTCACAACATGGCAGCTGTGTTCCCTGGAGCCAACAATCCAAGATAGAATAAGGGGAAAGTTCCACCATCTTTATGACCTAATCTCAGAAATCTTATACCATCACTTCTGCACATTCTATTTGGTAGAAGTGAGTCTGCAAGTATAGCCCACATTCAAGGGAAGGGGAATTAGATACAAACTTTTGAAGGGAGGAGTATCAAAGAATTTGTGGACATATCTCAAAACTATCACATCCTTCTAAGAATTTAGAAGAAATAGGTGTGTGCTCCTGGGCTGGTGGGAGAAGGGGAGCAGTTGGGGACGCATAAGAGTGCAAGGATGGATCGTCATCGTTAGTGCTGCCATACTCAGTCCTTGCTCTTGTAGGCTCAGTCTAACATATTTACTTCTCCGGGCCTTCTTTTCTCATCTGGAAAACTAGCAAAACCTCTTCCCAGGTGCTATGGACTGAATGTGTATATTTACAAAATGTATATATCAAAGCCTTAACCCCCAAGGTGATGATATTTGAAGATGGGGCCGTTGGAAGGTAATTAGTGTTAGCTGAGGGTGGGGCCCTCATGATGAGGTCACATGAGCACACAGTGAGATAGCATCCATTTACA
>NW_007795852.1:0-1442 GCF_000696425.1 Galeopterus variegatus | reverse complement strand
CAATCAAGTTGCTTGACATTTTCTCTAAAATAATACAAGAGGTAGGGGAGATGGATGGGGATTATAGATAAAACCAGGCTGGCCATGTGCAGATAATGGTTGAAGCTGGGTTCATTATCTTATACTGTGTATTCTTATATGTTTTTAAGTCTCCACAATAAAAAAGTTAAAAAAAATTTTTTTTTAAGCGCAGAAGGTTGTTAGCTATAAACATTATCAGAAAACAAGTGTCACAGAGGCAAACATTACCTGTCCTAATTCTGCCCAAACAATTGCCCTCCTAGAATTTCCTAGGCCTGTTGGCAACTAATCCCTATTGTGAAATGGACATATCAGATATCATTAAACATTACATTTATACAAGTGAAAATTCCCTTCATCCTGATTCCCTACTTGTGGTAGGTTAAAAATCTTGATTCTCATTTGATTTTTAGAATAGGGCTTTTAGGTAAATGTATGTATAGGGCAAAAGCCCTCAGATGGAAAACCGAAGTCTACAGATAGAGAGCAAGAGCCCATTTAATCAATTCTAATTAAATAATGTTGATTCTCATTTGATTTTTAGAATAGGGTTTTTAGGTAAATACATATTGGGGCAAAAGCCCTCGGAGTAGGAGGCTATAACCTATAGCCAGAGGGCAAAAGCCCATCTAATCAGCTCTAATCACTGCATAGGTACAGGATTGTATACTTTAATGATTTTAGAGCTAACAGGTAGTTGTCATACTGATACTGTTAAGAGATTTTAAGAATTGTTGAAGAAAAAGATGTGAAAAAATATATTTGCTAGAAGCAAGCTGTCTGTTGGGAGAAACTTTGGAGATAATTGTACTTAGATTTTATCATAGGAATGTAACTTTTGCTTAAGGAGAGGTTATACTTTAGATAATGAGCCAATTTGACCAACTTAGCTTTTCACTAATTGTACTTTGGAATGTCACATTGTCAATTTTACTGATGTCACTAGTTTCCATTTCTTAAGCTAGATTTTAGATAACTTTTTAAACACTGCCCATGTCCTTGAGTCCTTTTGTAATGATTTAATCAACTGAATTTTCTCATGAAACTTCCTTGTCTTTGCAATAAAAAACAGAAGCTAACTTTGTATGGGGGCTGTTCCCATTTTCTGTGGGATGCAGACCCTCTGGGCTTCTCAACGCATTGATGTTGCTTTGAGTAATCCTTTTGTGTCTCCATTACACAGAGAGAAGTGTAGCACCTGCTCACCAAGCAATTCTCTGATTGTCAAATCTGCCTTCAGGGAGAAAATGCTCTGATCAAGCCAGCACAGCTCCTCAATCCATGTGACAGTCATATTCTTCATTATTTGTGACTACACTACACAGGATTCTGGTTTTGTACTTTGGTCTTACAAGTTTGCTTAATAAGACTGTCCTGAAAGGTGAAGCTATTCATAGTGTGCAGACAAAATATCCAGGTTC
>NW_007795851.1:0-1443 GCF_000696425.1 Galeopterus variegatus | reverse complement strand
TTGGTTTAGTGGCTCTGTCCCTTGCTGAACTTTGTAAGCTCTGTGACAATAGAAGCTACGTTGATCTTGTACACGGACATATTGCTAAACTGCTGTGAAGTGCTTCATGAACTTATTTTTTATCAGGAAACATCTTAGACATACACATACATATACAAAATTATACAGATGTATATATTTTATTTTTTTAAGAAATCTCTTTTTTTTGTTTTTTTGGCAGCTGGCCGGTATAGGGATCTGAACGCTTGACCTTGGTGTCATAAGGCTGTGTCCTAAACAAACTGAGCTAACTGGCCAGCCTATATGTGCATATGTTATGCATATGAGCATGTCAAACAAAAAAATGAACTCGTGTTTTTTCACCTTCCAGTCTTCAAGCCTAATAGAACATTAAACAATTCTTGAAAAATGCATAATGAGGAAATCAAAAAAAGTGGTTGTAAAATGGAAAATGGTTGAGCACCTTTAAATCCTCATTGGAAGGTTAAACGGTGGGTAAGAGAAAGTGAGAAATAAACAAGAGAACATAAGGAAAGCGTATGATACAGAATTGGCCCCAGACATAAGAAACCTACCTCTCCCAAAGTGGCAGGAGGGGAGGAGGGAAGGCGGCCATGAGCGTATGGAGGACGCGTAGGGATGGTGGTGGGACACCGGCAGAGTTTACTCAAAATCCTCTTTTTGTTCTTTTTTTCTTGTGTGTGTGTGAAGTATGAGTAAAGATCATTTTTTAAAGATAAAAATCACACTGCATTGGTCATAGAGTAAATGTTCAAGACATTTACTTCAAAGTAATGAAAACTTATTAGAGATATTTGGAGAGGATGTATTTTTACTGGCACCAACCTGGAAATTGTATGTACAGCTGAGATGTTCGACTTTACAGTGCAATAGCTATAAACACTGCGATTATAAAAATATCTGATGGGCCACAATAATCAACCACATTGTATATCGACAAAATAAAATGAAAAAAATAAAATAAAACGTCTAATGAATAGATTCTGTAAAAAAAAATAAAATTAAATTGAAAAAAATAAAATAAATAAATAAATCTAATTCATCCCACATAAGTTTGTTTCTCCCTTTTGTACATAATATGATTATTTATATTTGAAAGAGTTGGGTCTCGTCCTGTTTGCTCCCGTGGTTGTGCTTTGGGGAACACAGAAGCCGCCCTCTGGGGCGGTAGAACAGACAGCACAAGCACAGTGGAATGTGCTGCTGCAGGATGGGACCCGGCCGTCAGGCATCCAGGCTGAGTGGCTGGTGGCACAGGGTAGCTGTCTTTGGAAGAAGTGTCGCCTGCAGTGGATAGTGCTTCCTCGAAGGGTGGTGACTGCTACTTGGTACCTGGGGCCCAGCAATTCTCTCAGAGAGGGTGACCCTTGTCCCTCAGCACTTTTGCTCTGAGAAAGCAAGAAAGGATGGGGGAAAGGAGGT
>NW_007795850.1:0-1443 GCF_000696425.1 Galeopterus variegatus | reverse complement strand
AGGGGAGGACCGATGTTTGTTTCCGCCAGGCAAATTCATTCTTCCAGACTCCTTCCCCAAACTGCTTATTGCAAATATAGCTAGTTTGGGTGGTCTCTCATTGAGAGGATGTCTCCTCTGCTTCTTAGAACCAAACTGGGTCCAGAACTTTCCTTATGCTAGATGATAACCCCTACCGGGAACTCACTGCCATGATCAAGAGATTCCAGTTTTGCACATCAGGGGCTGCCTCTCATCTCTGAAAATTATGTTTGCTGGCTTTCTCCAGGGTCGGCAGCCTCTCCACTTCCTCCTACATTTCCCTTGTTCCATCTCCTGTTTCACTGCCCACTGCTTTTGGCAGTCCTGCCAAATAATTTTGTTTCTGGAGTTTTGGTTGTCTCCAAGTTTCAATAAAAATCACTGCCTTTTGGGGCCGGCCGGTGGCGCACTGGCGAGTGCGCCGCTTGGGAGCGTGGCGGTGCTCCCGCTGAGGGTTCGGATCCCATGTGGAGACCGGTTCCCGCTCGGGGTGAGCGCGGTGCGGGCGCAACACCGAGGGTTGCAATCCCGTTACAGGTCAGTAAAAAAGACAAAAAGGGGGAAGAAAAAAAAAATCATTGCCTTTTGGATGACTTCCAGGAAGAGAAAAGGGAAAAACTGACATCGTAGCATGAGTGACTTTAGGTGAACCCAGGCAAGGGGCACCTCCAGCAGACAGTTGCCAGGGAGGAATGCAGGCAAACTGCTGCCGGATCTTCCATGTTTCTCATAGTGGGGAAGGACCCAGCCAGAAGTCTTGGTGTCTGTCTCTAATGTGCTTGATCTTACACGACATTGAAAGTCTCCACTAGCCTTGTTATTGGAAGAAATGTAGAAAAGGCTGATAAGCTAAAATGAGCAAATAAAATCACTCATAATGCTTCCACCTAAGGATAGCCACTATTAAATATGCAATATGATAGTCGGTAAAGGGACACGAAAATCAACTACATTGTATATTGATAAATTAAAAAAAAATAAAGCTTTCAGATTGTTTTCCATACGTATACGTGCACACAAAAAGATGATCATACTGAGCACATGATCTGCAACTTACCATTCTCAGCACTTACTTTGTGATGAACATGAGGGAACTTCAAAATGTTTGTGGAAAAATAGAATTGAAAGATAATATGCATCTTTCCATGAATTTTAAAAGTGCCCTTATACATATTTCCATGTCAACAAACACAGATTTATTGAATTTTTAATGGCTCTATGGTATTCTAATGTATGTAGTTAATTAGTCCCCTGTTGTTTCTAATTTAAAAAAATTTTAAACAATGCTGCCTTGGATATCCTTGGATATAGATCCCTGTGTCCTTAACTGAGTTTTCCCCATTAACGCAGGTTTTCTCAATGGTGACACCACTATTTTGGACCAATAATTCTCATTCTGAGGGGTTGTCCTGTGCACTGGAG
>NW_007795849.1:0-1443 GCF_000696425.1 Galeopterus variegatus | reverse complement strand
GTCAAAAGGGGGAGGTTCTGGAACAAAGCAATGGCATGATGTCACATTTGAACAGGGTCAATGGCTGCTGTGCTGGAAATAGGTTGAACAGAGACAGGGTGGAAGCAAGAACATCAGTTGGGATGTTATTGCAGCAATGCAAGTGAAAAATGGTGGTTGCCAAGGCCAATGGAGGTGGAGAAGTGGTTGAACTTTAGATATATATTGAAAGAAGAGTCAAACAGGATTTCCTGCTAGATTGGGCATGGAATGCAAGGAAAACTGAGATTTTTGACATGATCACTTGGAAGGATGGAGTTGCCATCAGCTAACATGGGGAAAGTTAGAGCAGGTTTGGGTGGGGCGGGAAATCAGAAGTTTGGTTTTGAACATGTTGAGTTTGAGGTGTCTATTGGACATCCAAGTGACCTTATATATATATGAGGGTATGTAAACCTGGAGTTCAGGAGAGAAGTCCAAACTGGAGAAATAAATTGGAATTGTTATCATAAAGATGACATCTAAAGCCATGAGATAGATGAGATCATCAAAGCAGAGAATATAAAGAAGAGAAGAGAACCAAGAACTGACTTTACTATTCTCCACCATAAAGAGTTTGGAAAGAAGAGGAACCAGTCAAGGATGCTGAGAAAGAGCAGTGTGTGAACTAAGAGAAAACAAAGGGAACATAGTAACCTAGAAATCGTAAAAGGACAGTGTGATCGACTATGTCAACTATATACAATGGGTCAAGCGACAATTGGCTTGCTGAAGGTCAATGTGGAGGTCACTGGTGACCTTCACAGAAGCACTTGCAGGTTGTGCAGGGGTCTAAGGCCTAATTGGAGCAGGAATTTTAAAATGAAAAGGGAAGAACTGAAAATAGGTAATATATAAAGGTCTTTGAGTTTAGACACAAAGAGAAAAAAAAGGAATGAAATGCTAACTGGTAGAGAAAGTAGGGTCAAAAAAATGATTGTGTCTGTGCTTTTTAATAGACCTTTTATTTTATAATAGTTTTAGATTTACAGAATTATTGTGAAGATAATACACCCCACACCCAGTTTCTCTATTACTGGCACCACATCAATATGATACATTTGTCACAATTCATGAACCAATGTTGATACTTTTTTATTAACTAACATCCATAATTTATTCAGATTTTCTCAATTTTCCCTTTTTCTGTTCCAGGAGCCCATTCAGGACACCACACCGCATTTAGTAATCATATCCCTTAGGCTCTTCTTGGTTGTAACAGTTTCTCAGACTTCCCTTGTTTTTTTTTTTGTTTTTTTTTTTTTTTCCTTTTTGTCTCATATCCCTTAGGCTCTTCTTGGTTGTAACAGTTTCTCAGACTTCCCTTGTTTTTTTTTTTTTTTGTTTGTTTTTTCCTTTTTGTCTCTTTTTTACTGACCGGTAACGGAATCGCAACCCTCGGTGTTGCGCCCGCACCGCGCTCAG
>NW_007795848.1:0-1443 GCF_000696425.1 Galeopterus variegatus | reverse complement strand
GCGGGAACGCTGCCGCGCTTCCCAAGCGGCGCACTATCCAGTGCGCCACCGGGCCGGCCCTAGCTTGGTCTTATTACCTTTCTCTTATGTTTAGGGAAAAGGAGCCTTTGCATCCATATGCTTCCAGCTCATTTCTTGCTCCCCCCCTCCTCGCTTCAGAGAGGAGGGGAGGGTAGACCTCAGCTACAAGGCACACCCCACAGCCTCACCTTTCTGGCAGTGGTCAGGGCAGGCATTGGTTGCAGCAGCCCGAGGTCTCTTGGAATGTTGCGTTATTCTTTCCTGAACAGGAGCTAGTCAGTACATCTCGTGGTGGTTCACAGCAGCACAGCGACAGGGGGACAGAGCAAGTTGCTTCTGAGGTGAGGAGGGCTTCCTCTGTCCACGAGGCTGTATGATGCTCTAGGGGTGCTTCTCAGCCACCACCAGATGTGTCCAGCTGCTGCACTTCCTGCTCCTTCCCGACTAAACATACTTAATGTTCAAAACAACACTTACATCACCAGAACAAAAGTGTTTGCGATGTTAACTTTGGCTTTTAGTGATTTAGTCATCAGTCGGGTGACAAAGGGAGTGCCCTTGCGTGGTATTGCATCTGGGAAAAATCTAGGCCCAAGATGGATTTTCCAGGTTTTCCTGAGATTACATGGTTTAAAGTGCAGGGTCTAGATCTATAGGGTCTAGATCACTGACTGGCTAAGAGGGAAGCACCCTAATGCCAGCCTTTTCTCTTCCTTTATCTCTCATGGAACCTTGTCCTACAGAGTGGCTCATTCATCAGCCCTAACTAAAATGAACCCAGTGGAGGGAGTTTATTCAAGATTCTTTTATTGCTTTTGATGAGACACCATATGGTGGTGTCTTTGATGGCTTGACAATTTACTTTTTTTGCTGACCTGCCTAAGAAATGGTATAATTTCTTCCCCTTGTTCAGATTGTCCCTCATTAGGGCCAGTCTTTTGGATCATATTATACTAGAGAACATGTTTCCTTCCAGAGGCTCAGTTCACTGCCAGAATGCACTGTTCTAACACGTTCAGTAGCAATTATACATATTCTGGAATTAGTTGGCATATATTCTTTATATTTTTCATTACTTATTAGTCTTATTTAGCTAATGATTTTGTTTCTGTCCCTCAGAGAATGACTGAATCTAGGCAAAGACTTATAATTTTAAAGTATACATTACATGCAGAACGAGAGAACTGTCACAGAAAACAAAGGGTTGGGCCAGGAGGTTGAAGATATAGTAATTATATTCAGAAGTTCCCAGAAGTCTTGACTTGTGTTATTGAAAAGATGAGACCATTATGAGATGTAGCATTAAAAAATTAAATAAGGGTTTCCCTAAGGCATCATCATAATTCATATTTCAAAAGGGAATTAAAGTTGTTCTATTTTTTTCTTTTTTTCCCCCTAGGTTTTGTGTGTTCAGATTTTAAC
>NW_007795847.1:0-1443 GCF_000696425.1 Galeopterus variegatus | reverse complement strand
TAGAGGAAGGGACAAGCAGCCCCCTGGCTCTCTCGTTGGCTCAGCCCTGGCCTCGCTGGGCTGGAAGCAGGCCCTGTGGAGTGCTGGGCAGGGACGATGTCCAGGAGTCAGTGCGCAGTCGCCGAAGGCCAATCTGCTCATGGAGTGTACAGGCTTGAATAGTGTCACCTGAAATCCATGGCCACCTGGGACCTCAGAATGTGTCTTTGAAGTAGGGTCTGTGGATCAAGGGGCAAAGAGCATTTTCCAACTCTGCCCCAAACTGGGTATTGATTACTCAAGGTTTTGAAGAAGACACCGATGGGTCACTTATACTTTTGCCCCTTGGGGACATTTGCCAATATCTGGAGATGGTTTTGATTGTCACACTGGAGAGGGTGGGGGTGCTGCTGGCATGTAGTGGGTAGAGCTCAAGTATGCTGCTAACACTGGACAGTGCATAGGGCAGCTTGTCCCAGAATGAAGAATGATCCAATCTAGAACATTAATAGTGCTAAGGCTGAGAATCTGTCACAAACCACCACAGGACTGAGGGCTTTAAGAGAGCAGCAGCACATTAGTTGTTAGGATCCTGTGGGCTGGCCGGGTGGCCTCTGTGGTTCAGCCTGGCTCACCCACGCTCACTTGTGCCACGTGCCTCACTTGAGGGCTGGCTGGGCTGGAAGGTCCAAAATGGCATCACCCACGAGTCTGGCCACTGAAGTGTCTATTGGCTGGGCCACCTCAGTCCTCCTCCGCGTGGGCTCTCCTCCTCCAGTGGGCTGCAACTGGCTTCCTTGTGTGGCAGCCCCAGCAGCATTCCATGATGCTAGAGCAGCAGGGCCCCTTGAACTCCATCCCAGCACCAATTCCACCACATTCTCTGGGCCAAAGCAAGTCACAGGGCCAACACAGATTGAGGACGCAGGACAATAGACTCCACCTCTTGGCAAGTGGGGTGGCAGTTACATGGCAACAGGGCGTGACACCAGATGGGAGGAATTAGCAGCCACATTTTGTAAGCTACTGTGCTCTCCATCCATCTGACACCTAATTAGGCTTTTAGATCACCTGTTTGCAAACCTCTTTATCCTGTTCAAAAAAACCCTAAAACCATTTATGGCTGCCCCTTGCCCGTAGAAGTGTTTTTCATTCTTCATTCATTCATTTAGTAACAAGCATTAAGAGCACTTCATGTTCTCGCCACAGTGCTAAGTAAGGGGGTGGGGAGGCCCTCCTCCAGGGTGAGGAGCCTGGGGGGAGAGAAAGACTGGCCCCCAGCGGCCCGTGTGCTATATGTAAGGTGTTTGTACCTTATCCTGAAAATGATGTCCAGTCTGCAAAGGAGTTTTTAAGCAGCTGACGGTCATGGGCAGGTTTGCCTTTTTAAAAACATCCCTCTGACTACAGTTTGAGACTGGATTGGATGGTGGGCCTGATCCAAGGCAGTAGGTAGTGGGTGTG
>NW_007795846.1:0-1443 GCF_000696425.1 Galeopterus variegatus | reverse complement strand
GGAGTGCCGCCGCGCTTCCCAAGCGGCGCACTTATCCAGTGCGCCACCGGGCCGGCCCCAGGGGAAGCTTTTTCTAAAAGAAAGATTTTAAGAGCGCCGCCGCGCTTCCCAAGCGGCGCACTTATCCAGTGCGCCACCGGGCCGGCCCCAGGGGAAGCTTTTTCTAAAAGAAAGATTTTAAGTTTAGTGAATACAAAATTAGGTATTTATAGTGAAAAAATGTACAGCAACTTACAAATTTTAATAAGCTAACAAATGCCACTAATGTAAGTCCACATAAATATTGTAACCTTTGTATTAACGGGTGGTCAACAGTGACGTTTCTTCCTACATTTTTGGCTCTTTTCTCTCTGATCATCTGTTCTTAAGACATGGGTTTCACCTATTTTCTATAGGAAGGAGAGACAGGTAATTCAGTCTTTTCTCCAGCATGCTTTATCGACACGCTATTATGGAGGGCGTAGGAAAGTTTTCTTGGCTTCACAGCCTGCTGTTGGTATTGCAGAGCCCTAGAGCTGTTGTCAAATCTCTCAAAGCTTGCCTGGCTTGTCCCAGACGCAGGCTGCACACACTGCAGTCCCCGGCTTCCCTGCGTCTCCATTCCCAGCCCCACGACTCGGGCACGACGGAGCGCACAGAGGAGCAGCTGCACAGCCACCGTGAGAACAGCTCACGGCTTTTACCAAGAAGCGACCACAGGAACACGGTGCTGGGCCCCTCGCAGGGCTTGGCAGGGGCGAGCAGCGAAGCATTCTGGAGCTCAAACTTCCGTGGCATCCTGGCAAGCCTGCCCCAGGTCTGGGCCCATCCGGGCAGCCCCATGTCCTGACAGCGGCTTCTGCCAGCGGACAAGGGCGGGCCCGGGGTGGCTGGGAGGGGCGGGGACGGCCTGCTGCCCTTGGACTTGCCCTGGATGTGATCGGGAGCACACGGCCACGGCAGCCTTCCTGCACTCCTGAGAGAAAAGCCGGAGAATGTCAGGGAGGCCACCCCAAGCCAGGACAGTGCTAAGCGGCTCAATGGATCGGCTTTCTGGGTTCCTGTGTGTGAGGTGATGAAAGGTCTTCCTTGTCTAAGCCGCTCTGCTGGACGTTCTGAGTTGAAGCTGAAGACACCGTGACTGCTGCGTACCACAGAGCGGAAAGGCCCTCACCTCCAGGAAGTCACGATGCACCTCTCGTCTCAGCCTGGCCACCTGCCACGCCACTCAGCGTGTGTCCCCACAAGTGGACGAGGCCTGGAGGCCTTCACGGCTCCTGCATGCCTGCCTCGATGTGCATTTCTACCGCGGCCCACTTTTAGCTGAACCCCTACTTCTTTGAACTTCTTTCGAAAAACTAAAATCCTTTGTAACTACTTTCCCCCAAATTTAAGTGAGCTGGAAGAGCCAGAGTTTCTTAAGCAGTTTTCAGCCTCGCCCAAGTCCTCCGCGGGGCCACGCGG
>NW_007795845.1:0-1443 GCF_000696425.1 Galeopterus variegatus | reverse complement strand
CCACCCCCCACTTCAATTTCCCCCCCCCCTTTTTTTGGCAGCTGGCTCGTATTGGGATCTGAACCCTTGACCTTGGTATTAAAACACTGTGCTCTAACCAACTGAGCTAACCAGCCAGGCTTTTTCCTTCAACTTAATAGATTCATTTGATTCAGTGGTGTAAATTCACTTCAAAATGTTTAGGGTGAAATTATTTTGTTAAAGAAAAGTGTTCACAGGTTTTTGGTTTTTTTTAATTTTTAATTTTTTTAACATAGGCCATATTTATTTATAAATAGTTCTTAATTACAGAGCCATTTCTATATTCTTAGTAAATTAGAAGTCTCCAAACAAGGCATGTTTTGTAAATCACCAGCAGTGTAGCTAGAATGTTTATACTGGAATGGAGGGGGAAAAAGCGATGGCTGTCCTAAAAGAGAAAATCTTTTTTTTTTTTAGTGTCTCCTAAACAAAACGGCTGCATTTGAGGGCTGGAGAGGTGGGGGTGGGGAATGGAGTGAAGTTGTAAGATTATATTAAGCTGAAAGACCTTCCTTCCCACTCAAATACTTTTCAGATTGTGTCTTAGTCATCCACATTTGGATTCTGAATTTGTGGATTTTATGATTTTGATAAGTCTCTGTAGAATTCATATCATTTACCCTTCTTTTAGCTGATGTGAAATGTCTACACATTAGGTCCAACTTCAGCACGTTTTCATTTGTAATTATACCCTTTCTTAGCCATTTAAAGAGTAAAATGTGATACTTGATTTTTCTTTATTTAAAATGTTTACTTTTTAAATTGTAAGCAGAAGGAATAATAAAGCCATAAATTTGAAGGAAAATAAACCATAAAGACCACACCATTTTTCTTCATACAGTACAGAAATTTACTTTCCTACTAGACAATTTTTAAAAACTAAAACCTTTTTTTTTTCTTTTCCAAAATGGAAAATTTTGATTTTGTTGCTGATTATAAGTGTAATACATGTTTGTTGTATAAATTCAAACAAAACAGAATAGTATAAAGTAAAAGTCTTTTATAATTACAACTTTCAAAGAAAATTATTGTTCACAGTTTCATATATCTTTTTCCTGGACAGATACATGTAACTACGTTTTTGGTTTTTTGGTTTTTGGGCTTTTTTTAATGTTTTGTATATATAAATGAATGTTTTAACAAAAGTGAAATTATACTATACTTTTCATTTCAATATTATTATTCTTAATGGCTGCACAGTAGTACACCACATATCACTCAATATTGTTTACAATATTTTATTTACAATGCTGCAGTGAACATTTTTAAAGGTAAACCTTTGAATATTTGTGGAAATATGTGGATAGGATACATTCTTAGATTATAAATCAGATTGAATATCATGCTTATTGGCAATTTTTATTTGTTCTATGAATTGTCTTATATCCTTTGCTCATTGTTCTATTGGGTTATTTGATGATA
>NW_007795844.1:4887-6330 GCF_000696425.1 Galeopterus variegatus | reverse complement strand
TTTTTTCTTTTTCATTTCTAATTTTTGATATTTGATTCATCTCTTCTTTTTTTAGTTAGCCTTGCTAACGGTTTGTCTATTTTGTTTATCTTCTCAAAAAAACAACTTTTTGTCTCATTAATCTGTTGTATCATTTTATGAGTTTCTATTTCATTTACATGTTAATTATTTCTTTCTATCTACTAATTTGGGGATTGGATTGTTCTTTAAGGTGTACTGTTAGGTTGTTTATTTGAAATCTTTCTATTCTTTTGATATAAGTGTTTATTGTGATAAAGTTCCTTCTTAGAACAGCTTTTGCTGTATCCCAAAGGATTTCATATGTCTTTATTTTCATTAGTTTGAAAAATTTTTTATTTCCTGTTTAATTTCTTCTTGAACACATACTTCATTCAGGAACATGTTTAATTTCCATGTGTTTGTATACTTCCCAGAGTTTCACTTGTTATTGATCTCTAGTTTTAATTCATTATGGTCTGAAAAGATACTTGAAATAATTTCAATATTTTAAAATTTCCTGAAGCTTTATATTTTGACCTAACATGTGGTCTATCCTGGTGAATGTTCCATGTTCCAATGAGGAGAATGTGTATTCTGTAGTTGTCAGATGACATGTTCTGTAGATGTCTGCCAGGTCCTATTGGTCTAAGGTGTAGTTTAAATCCTATTTTTCTAGAGTTCTGGTCAAGATGGTGGTGTAGTTGGTTCCTGGTGTTGTTCTTTCCCACAGAATGACCAATCTGCAACTATTAAGGAGCAATGACAGAAGACCTGAGATCTGCACTGGTACAGGCAGGAACTGCATACCACAAAACCCCAGTTCAGGTTGCTCCCCACTGTGTAGAGAGACTTCAAAGCTTCTGAGCCCCCATACCCCAAGCCTGCTGGGCCAGAGAAGACAGGCAGGGTGGGACTTCCAACCCAGGCCAGTCCCTGCTGCCAGGAGAGACTTAAAAGTCTCGGGGAACCCATAGCCCAAGCCAGCTGTGCCGGAGAAGACAGGCAGGGCTGGACCTCTGGCCCAGGCCAACCCCCACTGCTGGGAGAGTCTTAAGAGCCTTGCAGCTCCCACAAACCGAGCCAGCCATACCAGAGAAGGCAGGCAGGACTAGATCTCTGGCCCAGGCCAGTTCCCAATGCAGAGAGAGAATTAAGAGCCTCAGGGATCCAATACCCTGAGCCAGTCATCCCAGAGAAGATAGGCACAGTGGGAACCCCAACCCAGGCTAGTTTCTGCTGACCAGACGTGGGATTCCCTTCAGAATCCAAGCCAGACATCAGGGTGAAATGAGTGGACTGTGATACCTCTGGCCACAATGACAAAACACCAAAGGAAAGATACCAGAAATATGAAAAATCAAGAAAGTACATAACAACCAAAAGAAAATAATAACTCTCAAGTGCTAGATCCTATAGAACAGGAAGTCTTTAAAATGACAGACA
>NW_007795844.1:0-312 GCF_000696425.1 Galeopterus variegatus | reverse complement strand
AATACCAGATCACCCAAACACTCTTAGACTTAAAGAAGGAGATAGGCCCTAATACACTAATAGTGGGTGATCTGAACACTCCTCTCTCAGTATCGGACAGGACTTCTGGGCAACAATTCAACAAAGAGACACAGGATTTAATCTACACCCTAGACCGACTGGACTTGGAAGATATATACAGAACATTTCAACCAACAGCTAAAGAATACACTTTCTTCTCATCAGCTCATGGTATATTCTCCAGGAAAGACCACATATTAGGTCACAAATCTAGTCTCAGCAAATTTTTAAAAATTAAAATCATTCCAACAA
>NW_007795843.1:0-1443 GCF_000696425.1 Galeopterus variegatus | reverse complement strand
TAGCTTTGGATTGTGAAAGGTGTAGTGAGGAGTTTGGAGCAGGGCGAGGGAGTTGGGACGGGTAGGTTCCATGAGGAGGCCTCAGAACAGGAGCCCAAAGCGGGGCCTGCCCCATGAATGCAGCCATCTGCAGAGGAGCCCCTGGAGAAGAGGAAACCAGGGCAAAGTGGGGGGAAGCCAAGTGCGAGATACAGCAGGTGGCTTTGGGTCCCCAGAACATCGTGGGGCAGGGTTAGGGGTGAGGTCAGAGGGCTCACAAGGGTGGGTCACGTGGGGCCTTGCAGGCCATCGGGAGGACTCTTGATTAATTCTGAACATGAGGGAGCCCTAAGGCGACATGATCTGATTTATTTTTAGAGATGTGAGAGGGGGTCGCTGCAGGGGTTTGTGGGAGGGATGTGGCTCAAACCAGGTGGAGAGAAGGGCTTGGGTTTGGGGTGTTTTTTGTGGTCAGGGAGGGTAGGAGTTGCTCATGGCCTTTGTCAGTGACTCCTGGCAAGACCACGTCTGCCTAGCAGGTACCCTCGGGGTCTGGCACTCAGTAGGTGTTAAAGAAATATTTACCAGAGAGGGTGTCTATAGCTGTGTGAAGGGCCCACAACGCAGCGCTGGTGTGTGATGCATGCTCCCTAAATGCCTCTGGTTGCTGGGCTCTAGCCTCTGGGTTTGACTGCCTTGGCTGCTTATGATGTCTTGTCAGCAAGTGCCATAACCCTCACACTTCCACAGGCTGAGGACGAGGAGGGCTACCGCAAGCTCATCGACCAGAAGAAGGACAAGCGCCTGGCCTACCTCTTGCAGCAGACGGATGAGTACGTGGCTAACCTCACGGAACTGGTGCGGCAGCACAAAGCCGCCCAGGTTGCCAAGGAGAAGAAGAAGAAAAAGAAAAAGAAGGTACACTGGGGCCTGGCCCAGCGCCTGCCACTCAGTGGCATTGGAGCAGCTGTCCGCACGGGTAGCCTTGGCCTGCTGGGCCAGGGCGTGACTGTCTCTTTTTACTTCCAGAAGGCAGAAAATGCAGAAGGACAGACACCTGCGATTGGACCAGATGGCGAGGTAAGGAAGCAGGGATTTCTTGTGGAAATGCCAACGCAGCCCTGTGGCTTCGGTCTGTTTCGTCTTTTAAATATTCTTTCTTTCTTACTTTTTTTTTTTTTTAAAAGCCATATATGGTGATGGTAGGAATCCCAGTGTGTCCCTGTACCCCATCCCACTCCTCCTCTATGCCATACATTGGGTATGTTTCCTTCCAGACCTTTTTTTGTGCATGTGCCACATTATTTATATTTTTTATTTTATCATTGTTTCAGACATACAGGAGAGATGCAAGGATAGTCCCGACTTCCTGTGTATGCTTCACCCAGATTCCCTATTTTCTTTTTTTTTTTTTTTCCTTTTTGTCTTTTTTCGTGACCAGCAACGGATCGCAGCCCTCAGTGT
>NW_007795842.1:0-1443 GCF_000696425.1 Galeopterus variegatus | reverse complement strand
GCTTCTCTTCCCTCCTGCACCTTGACCTCTTTAGAGTAAAGAATTTGTGTCACAGTCAGTTTCAGGTGCTTCTCTGGCCATGGGTTCCAGCCAAGAATAAAGACCTTTGGCTTACCTACCCTCTGCCCAACTCTTGGTTTGACTGACTGCCTGTCTAGAAGGCTTGCGGGCTAGGCTACCTTCAGCTTCTTTCCACTGCTAGCCCTCATTGTTTTTGTTCTGTGTGTGGAAAGTGGGAGCATGCAGTCTCTTAAGTGTGGGCCTCTACTATGCCAGCAGGAACAGATTCTGGGTTGTAGACAAGAATCTTGATTTCATTTTATGGTCATCATGTTGGACTTTGACAGAAAACACATGACCCTGTCCTTGACTTGAGCAGTTCCAGGGAAATATCACCTAAAGCAATTGCTGGACTTCCTGGGATGCTGGAATGATCATACTGATAGGTAGCAGTTATTGCATACTGACTATGTGCCACAGCGCTTTACCTACATAATTCTTCTCGTTGTTTTTACTATGTGACTATTGACAAACTAAACCCTCCGTGCACTGCTTCTCCCAACTGTAAATGATCTCTTAAAGTCCTTCTGATCTATGGAATTCTATGATTCTCTTTCTTCCTGTTAGCAAGGAAGGGGCATTAAAACACTCCTGGAACTTAGTGGCAACCCAGGAGGTGCTATTTGTCACAGATAACAGGTCTCCAAACATGGGTGAGAATGTTGCCCTACTGCAGCACTGTTCGGCATGTGTGAGCCCAGAGCCGCAGACCCTGCGGAGGCAGGATGACTGTACAGGTGTTGGGAGGATTCTTGAGTTGCCAGCCAGGTGTGAGGCAGCTCCCATCAGGGCTTCTCACCCTGCACAAATGCTACCCTCTTAGGCTTGAAACCTTGCAATAGAGAATCAGAACTTGATCTCTTCCCCATCAGAATTTTTATGGAATACAGCTTGATCTGTAATTTCACAGAAAGCTTGAAGAATAGTTCTCAATAGGTCATATCCCCTGAATCCTTTTTTTTGTTGTTTGTTTTGTTTTCTTTTTTTTTATTGGTTATGAATATTCATGGGGTACAAAGCTGATTGTCACCACTTGTGCCAAAGTGGGATTGCTGGATCCTGTGGAAGATCTATCTGTGGTTGTTTGAGAAACCTCCATACTGTTTTCCGTAGTGGTTGTACTAAGGAGTATTTGGAAGTGTTCGTGGTTGTTTGGATTGCCACTGTGACTGGAACATGCCACTGTCATCTAATGTCCAGGTTCTAGGGATGTTAAATGTCCTGCCATGACCAAAACAGTCCCTTGTAGTAAAGAATTGTCCTGCCTGAAATGCCAGTGGAGCCATGTTGAAAAACATTCTTCAAGCAGTTTAGTGGGCACACTCTTTTGGGGTCCTATGCTGATGACAGACACAGGAGCTTTATGATTTAGCAGTTCTCTGA
>NW_007795841.1:0-1443 GCF_000696425.1 Galeopterus variegatus | reverse complement strand
TCTCTCTCTCTCTCTCTGTCTCTCCGTCCCTCCCTCCCTCTCTCCCCACTTACAAGAATGGACAAAGACATGATTTTCAGTCATTATCCTTACTGGCAGCAATGCCACATTTCAGTTATATTAAAAGTCTAAATCAGGAGTTTATAATGGCTCTTTCTGACTTTTAATATTTCTCAGCTTTACAGCTCTGTTTAGGATTCAGCACTTGCCCCAGTTTTGTATCCTGTGGAATATGTGCAGATGACCACTATCAATTGTACCATCTCAAGATATTCCTTCTGTAGGAGTTGGATGTCTGACTACCACAAGACAGGAGAAATTTACTTTAAAATGTCCTTTCCTTTTTTTCACAGTACCTTCCAAATCTTGGGACCCTGAAATGTGACATTTGAGTTGAATCAATACGGGTATTTTTGTGTTGAAAATATGTCATTTTTTTTCATCACATAAAAAGTATCTTTGGATTGTCTACTATGTTCTGGGCCTATGGACATAATAAGCAAGGGATCAGCTTTACAAAAACAGGAATGTTGTAAAAACTGACTTAGATGTCTTTAATTTTAGGGGCAGAGGGCTATCAAAGTGGAGGTATTATGGTATATATTTTTAGAACAATGTTTTATTATTTAATAAATTATTTTCCTCCATTCAGTGGAATACTATATAGCCACTAAATTAAGACTATTAAATATTAAAGGTTAATATTTAGAAACACGCAAAGACGATCTTGACATACAAGCTTCAAAGGTTAAAAATAGCATGTAACAGCATGAACCCATTTTTGTTTTAAAAAACTCATCTAAAATATCTGGTGGGAAATATAGCAAAATGTTAACAGTGTTTATCACGGTATGATGGGGTAAGGGGGATTGTATTCATTTTTGTGCTTTTCCATATCTTTCAAATTTTCTCTATTGCTGTAAATTAAGCAAACATGCTATAATAAAAACAAAATGAATGAAAAAAAAATTTCTCTAATGTACCTGCTCACTTTTGTTATCATAAGGAAAATAATAAAATATACATGTTTTTAAAATATACTTTCCTTCCCCCTGTCTTGGAATCTCTGAGACCTCTGTGAGCTGAACCACAGTGCAAATGTCGTGGAGCTTAAAGAACTTCTGGGTTCCACATGCTGGTTCAGAAGTGGAGTCTACCATAAGACTGAGTTCGAATTGTGACTCCTTCACTTACAGCACTGACCTCAACCTTGGTTTTGATCTGGAAAAAAATGAGAATGTTCATAGTTACTATAGTGGTCATTTGTGGCTGCCCAGCAACTTTTGCAGAACCTTCCCGTGTTTGGGAAATTTCGGGTATTGATCCCACTCTCCCACGGTAGCCATCAGAACTCACTTTTCCAGTCTCAGTTGCAGCTGCAGCCACGTGCTGTGAGCATGTTCTCTCCACCCATGGGATTTGGAAGAGAGCTTTGTAAGAGGG
>NW_007795840.1:0-1443 GCF_000696425.1 Galeopterus variegatus | reverse complement strand
AATTTTATTTGCAGAAACTCTACCAGCTTGAACCAAAGGAATCAGAAACAGTGCAATAAAAAGAATCCTTGAATCTTCAAAATTCTACAGGCAGGAAGCAAGCAGAAACTACTCAGCCTCAAACATGAGCTACCTTTCCTGAAAAAGAAAGAATGAATCAGAGGGCAAAAACAAAGACCTAAACTCAGAGTCAAAAAATGTAGAGGGTTGTTCCAGGGCCTTATGAATGTCAAGGAAAGTCTGGCATTTTCCTAGCTGGATATTGGAATTGCTAAGGACTCTTAAAGCCTCTCATTTCCCCCACATTTTTGAATAGGAGCATCTCTTGTCATTATCTATGCTTGTCCCACCATTGTATGTTGGACGTGTAGCAAAAGATAACTTATTTCTTTAATTCTACTGACCTACAGATTAAGAGGACCTACATGGAGCTACATGAAACTACAAGAAGCTATATTTAAGGAACTACACACAAGGAGCTTCATCCACGTTAGACCTGATTTAGTAAATGAGATTCTGAACTTTGAAAGAATGCTTAAATGGGATAAGCCTTTTGGTGACACTAGAAGTGAGTGAGAATATTTTACATATGGGAGGGAGGTAAAACATTGGGTGCCAGAAGAGATACTGTGACAGTCTCAAAAATGACCTCCAGTATCACCACCTCCTATTATTTGTGCCCTTCTGTATTCCCCTCCTGTAGAATGTGAGTTGGACCAGATGCCTCATTTCTAAAGAGTAGAATATGCCAAAATTTGGATGTCACTTCCAAGGACACCAAGCTAAGTCAGGTCCAGTTTCCTGACCCACAGAAACTGTGAGATAACAAATGTTTGTTGTTTTAAAGTAAATTTTGGCCTAATGTGTTACGTAATAGATATAACTCATACAGATATAGAAGATAAAATGCTAATATAAAAAAATCCCTTAACTAGGACCATAAATAATCAAAGAAATAGAATAAATGCATTTGCTTTCAAGGAAGAGACTTAGTCTTCAGATTGATAGAGCCCACCAATTGTAAAGAAGGAAAGGAAATAGGCACACACCTAGAGATTGGAAATTTTAAGTAACAAATGTAATTTTTGATTTCAAATATACTGTAAGGACATTTTATAAAGAAACACACTTTTGCAAATTTCTAATACTCAGAAGTTTTACTTACCATATTCTTCCAAGAAAGTAGAAAAGATGGGAAAGAGTTTAAAAATAAAAAATATTCATTTCT
The DNA here is from genome assembly GCF_000696425.1 of Galeopterus variegatus. NCBI lineage: Eukaryota > Metazoa > Chordata > Mammalia > Dermoptera > Cynocephalidae > Galeopterus > Galeopterus variegatus. The sequence goes on along the minus strand of NW_007795840.1, from coordinate 215 downwards.
TCAACTGAAATAGGAAAAGGGAAATATATGCTCTGAGACAAGACAAAAATGTTATTCAAAAAAAATCATTTTTCTGATACAAAGTAATCTGAAATGTTCGCATGATTTTAAGTAATTGATCAAGTATTAAAAATGGTGCTTCCTGGGCCGGCCTGGTGGCGCACTGCTACAGTGCGCCGCTTGGGAGTGTGGCGGCGCTCCTGCCGAGGGTTCAG
>NW_007795839.1:0-1443 GCF_000696425.1 Galeopterus variegatus | reverse complement strand
TATTTGGGAAGCTGAACGCACAGCCAATGTGAGATGGCTGTTGCCTGGCTTCCATCTAATGAGGTCATGGCTCCATGCTTGGTGGGATCCACAGCTGTGCACAGCAATGTGGGAGATGATGTCGGAGCCTTTGCCTGTCCCCCTAGCACCCACGCTCCACAGCACACCACCTGCAAGATTCCTGCTGTAAACACTGGCCACTCTTTTTCTGAGGACTTTGTCTTCTAGCTTGATAGGCCAGGAGTTAAGGCCCTCAGAGGGCCTTGTGAGTAAATTCTCAGACTCTTGGTCCCCAGGGTGGGCCAATCCAGAGGTGTGTCCATGATGTCTCCCGAGGTTCCAATGGGTCTGAGCCTCACTTCACAACATGAGGAAGCTGGTCATTAACATGGCCTGTCCTGGCCTCCTTCCCCTTCCTAGTTCACTTCCCCACTTTCCTACCTCTACCCCCTGGGATCACCTCTCAAGTGAACTACCTTCTCTCCAAGCCCTGTCGTAGGGTCTGATTCTGGGGAAGCCCCATCTACCACAGGCAACAAAGAATTTGCTGTGCAGGCTAATCCAGGGACATTATAATTCCCTGTGTTATTGGTTAAATTATGTCCCCTCCAAAATTCATATGCTGAAGTCTTAACTTACATGTGACTTAATTTGGAGATAGGGCCTTATCAGAGGCAACCAATTTAAAATGAGGTCAGAAGGGTGGGCCCTAATCCAATACAACTGGTGTCCTTATAAAAAGGGGAAATTTGGACACAGGGATAGACATGCATAGAGAGAAGTCAATGGAAAGAGACACAGGGAGAATATGGCCAACAACAAGTGAAGGAGAGAGGACTAGAACAGATCCTTCCCTCACAGCTTTCAGAAGAAAACAAACCTGCAGACACTTGGTTTCAGACTTGCAGCCTCCAGAACTGTGAGACAATAAATTTTTGCTGTTTGAGCTACTCAGTCTGTGACACTTCGTTATTGCAGCCCTAGCAAACATCCTGCCACCTGTTGAGAGTCACTATTGACCCAGGCATTATTCTGGGCATTTTTTTGTTTTCCTTTTTGTCTTTTTTCATGTCTGGCAACGGATCGCAACCCTCAGTGTCAACCCCGTACCGGACCGGGACCGGCAACGGGATCGCAACCCTTGGCGTTGCTCCCGCGCCTCGCTCAGCCAGTGAGCGGGAACCGGTCTGTATGTGGGATCCGAACCCTTGGCGGGAGCGCCACCATGCTCCCAAGCTGCGCACTGTAGCAGTGCGCCACTGGGCAGGCCCATTCTGGGCATTTTATACCCATTCTCCCATGTAGTTTTCACAACAGCCCTTTGAGGTAAATACTGACATTATCTCTTACTTACAGATTAAAAAAGCACAGGTACAGGGAGGTAAAAAAAATCTTGCTCAGATCACACGCATAGCCAGAAGCAGAGCTAGCTCTTGAATGTTG
>NW_007795838.1:5577-7020 GCF_000696425.1 Galeopterus variegatus | reverse complement strand
ACAGTAATGTGGTTGTCTTACAGAGGAAGGGAACATTCCTAGGGCTACAAAGCGGAATGGGGGGTAAAGGGGGAAGGGAAGGGAGGTTGGCGGATAATTGGGTGGGGACACAGTGAACAAAAGTAATTTCTGGTAATGGGTATGCCCACAGGATGAATCTGGCCCTCATGTCATGGGCACAAGGGGTGACAATTAGCTTTGTATCATATGAATATTCTTAACAAATAAATAAAAATAAAATAGAATAGTTTTGGTTAATAGCTCCCAAAAAACCATAAAAAAACAATCTGCATTTCACACACAAAAAAATAAAGTCATATTTTGTTTCTGAGAATCAGAAGGGTGATTAAAAAAAGCGAGTCTAGACAGTATCACGTGACCTTGAATATCAAGAGCAGTCTATCAGGAAATATTAATTATAGCATTGCACAATCAGAGTAGATGCATATAGAATTGTGGTTTGTTATGCATACACATTTTGGTTGAGGTTTACATATTACTAGTCTCTGTAAGTCATGCTATAATGTGGGACCAATACTTATCACATGATTCTTTTTATTCTATTTATTCCAAATTAAAATAATGCATTTTGATCTTCCCATATCACTAAGGAAATATGACTATATAGTGCTGACTTACAGATCACACCGGATACTGGCTGCTGAAGTTGGCAACAAAGTAAGTAGAAGTTTTCTTCCAGTCCATTACACATCTTATTTTATTTTATTTTTTGACAGAATGTGTGTTAGTTTGCTAGGGCTGCCATAACAAAGTACCACAAATTGGGTGGCAGAAACAGCAGGAATTTATTGTCTCACAGTTCTGGAGGCTAGAAGTCTGAGATCAAGGTGTCAAGAGGTGTGGTTCCTTCTGAGGGCTGTGAGAGAGATTTGTCCCAAGCCTCTCTTCCTGGTTTGTAAATGACCATATTCTCCCTGCATGTCACCACATTGTCATCCCTCTGCATGTGTCTCTGTTTCTAAATCCCCCTTCCCCTTTCCTTATGCATACAGTGAAATAGTAGAATCTACAAGTTAAAATGAACGAACCATTTACTTGTAGCAACATGGGTACACCTCAAAAATGCAAGGCAAATAAAGAATAAAATTGTAAAATATCAAATTCAGAATGATACCATTTATGAGTAACATTAAACACAAAACAATAAAACATGGTTTACAGAGAGTCAGCCATAAAAAAGAATGTAATTCTGCCATCTGTAGCAACATGGATGAGCTTGGAGAAAATTATGTTAAATGAAATAAAGCCAGGTAGAAAGGCATAACACATTCTCACTCATGAGTAGGGAGCTTGGAGAAAATTATGTTAAATGAAATAAAGCCAGGTAGAAAGGCATAACACATTCTCAGTCATGAGTAGGAGGAAAGAAAGAAAGAAAGAAAGAGAGAGAGAGAGAGAGAGAGAGAGAGAGAGAGAGAGAGA
>NW_007795838.1:0-920 GCF_000696425.1 Galeopterus variegatus | reverse complement strand
ACAGGTAAAACATTAGAATTCATGAGTGAATGTTTCAAGATTGCTAGATACAAGTCAACATAAAACACATTTTTATTTTTTACACATAAGTAATAAATAAATAGAACATAACATTACAAAAGTGTGATTTGTAATGGTTTCGGAAGCATCAGGTAGCTACCTGTAAATCTGATGAAACCTATGAAATATTTCTACACTGGAAACTCTAAAATATTACTGAGATTTTTTGAAAGTCCTAAAAATATCATTTCCATGGATTAACATATTGTAAATGTTGTAAAGCTATCTACTCTCCAAAACTGATCTATAAAATAATTGCAATCCAAATTAAAATCTCATTAGTGAAATTGACAAGCTGGTTATAAAATTTATATGTATATTCAACGGACAAAAATAGTGAAGGCAATTTTGAAAATTAACACCTTGGGCAGAATTACATTCTCAGGTTTAAGACTTATTATAAAACTACATTAAGTAAAACAGTGTGGGATTAGCACAAATACAGATATTAGACTAATGGAACAGAATAGAGTCTGGAAATTGACATGTACATACACGTGTAGTTAGTTTGTAAAACATCCTCTAAAGCTTTTCATGAACCAATTCTGTAATTAGCAAATTCAAAAGTTTATCATACCACCATCGAGCTTAAATGCAATTTACGGGCCAAGATGCTTAAATTTATTTCTAAGAAATTTAGTTTCTCAAATTGTGCAATTTTAACTGTAAAACATAAGTTTTGAGTACCTTAAAAAATATTTTCTCAATATTTCTCAATGGTATTTCTTTAAAATATGTTCATAACATGCTTTGATTTATTATTATACTAGTAAATTTCTCTGTAGTTAATGGTGATAATAATAATAATAAAAGGCAACAGTGACAAGCTATTCTGACTCTGCATTGTCCATCATATCATC
>NW_007795837.1:0-1444 GCF_000696425.1 Galeopterus variegatus | reverse complement strand
AGACAGGGAAGAACAGCTCTTTGGTTTTCATGTTTGGGAAGGCCTATACCAAGGTTTCTCTTATGAGATAAGGTCTGGCTCTGTTCTGACTCCCTCAAGGTTCACTTATTTCTGCCATAGAGCATATCTTCTTTTCTGGGAGTTGCTTCAGTTCCTTTGGCTTCATCTTTTGATTGCAATTTGATGGCTTTGGTGTTTGTAAGGTCTACTTTATCTTCTTTCGGCTGACTCTGAAATGGCATTCTTGCAGATGCAAAATCACTGTGGTTTGGAACCAGGACAGAAGACATAGGAACAAGCATAGGCAGAAACCTGGGCTTCTTGGCTCTGAGACAGTTTCAAGAAGTAGAAGATGACAGGAGAAGAGCTAGACACAAGAATTAATGCATCTATTTGCCTGATTTTAGAGGGACTATAAAAATTAACGTTTTTGATCATGCTCTACAGGAGAATTTTGGGGGGACTATCTTGCTGTTTAATCAGTGAGACTTTTTCATGGAACATATAGCTTAATGGTGAAACTGTTTTTCTTGACTTTTGGAACTTCTTGAAAGTTTAAAATAGGATGGGTGTGACTTGTGACAGCAATAAATTTTAATAATAACTTGAAATAGGAGAAAAATCTGGTTTCAGTATAGAATAATCAGAGAATTTCCTTCTCTTTCCAGATATCAAAATGACTTCCAGTATAGGTAAAATATTTTTGCTAATAAAGTAAAAGAAAACCTCCTGTAATTATTTATTTTTTTGGCCTGTTTGTAAAAGAATAAATAGGTATTGTAATACATAATGTCATTAAATTTTTTTTAACCTTATCTACATGCTCAAAGGTACCAAAACCAAGTGTTCTTTTACTGGAAATGGAATTACATGGGTACAAATCCTTGAACTTTTTCTCTTCATCATTCGCTATTGTCAGTTTCCTGGTCTGATCCTCTGTGGGAACTTGTCATTTGACAGAGGTTGAAATACCAGTGTTTTCTGTACCCTCTCCATGTTTTGCACAATGCCTGGCATTTGTATTGAATGGAATGACTAACTAAGCAAATGAATGAACAAAACACACAGTCCCGTTCCAGAAAAGAAAGGAACATCTAATGCAGACCAGGCAATAAAGAGGGGAAGAAAGTGCCCCAGGTTCCCAAGCTCTTTTCCTTGGTGTTTCTGCTTTCCATGTGGAGTTAGTTACCTTTCAGACCTGCTGGGATTCTGGCATCTGCTGCTCTCTTCCAAGTCTAAGCAATGACAATATCACATTTTCTTACCACACATGAGCACTCTTGGTTAGAACCCAATATTCCCAAAAAGAACTAGACTAAAATATCAGGAGAAACGTTCTATAGAAATGAAAAACAATTCACACCTCCCATACAAGAGATGAAAAACAACAGCTACCACTTATTCCCATTTTCCTGTACACCAGGCCTTGTGCAAAGGTTTCTAC